>NC_092102.1:51584571-51742071 GCF_045679555.1 Salvelinus alpinus | reverse complement strand
AGGAGTCTAAGGGAAGACAGATTAGAGAAGTCTAAGGGAAGACAGATTAGAGGAGTCTAAAGGAAGACAGATTAGAGGAGTCTAAGGGAAGCCAGATTAGAGGAGTCTAAGGGAAGCCAGATTAGAGGAGTCTAAGGGAAGCCAGATTAGAGGAGTCTAAGGGAAGACAGATTAGAGGAGTCTAAGGGAAGACAGATTAGAGGAGTCTAAGGGAAGACAGATTAGAGGAGTCTAAGGGAAGACAGATTAGAGGAGTCTAAGGGAAGACAGATTAGAGGAATCTAAGGGAAGACAGATTAGAGGAGTCTAAGGGAACACAGATTAGAGGAGTCTAAGGGAAGACAGATTAGAGGAGTCTAAGGGAAGACAGATTAGAGGAGTCTAAGGGAAGACAGATTAGAGGAATCTAAGGGAAGACAGATTAGAGGAGTCTAAGGGAACACAGATTAGAGGAGTCTAAGGGAAGCCAGATTATAGGATTCTAAGGGAAGACAGATTAGAGGAGTCTAAGGGAAGACAGATTAGAGGACTCTAAGGGAAGACAGATTAGAGGAGTCTAAGGGAAGACAGATTAGAGGAGTCTAAGGGAAGACAGATTAGAGGACTCTAAGGGAAGACAGATTAGAGGAGTCTAAGGGAAGCCAGATTAGAGGAGTCTAAGGGAAGACAGATTAGAGGACTCTAAGGGAAGACAGATTAGAGGAGTCTAAGGGAAGACAGATTAGAGGACTCTAAGGGAAGACAGATTAGAGGAGTCTAAGGGAAGCCAGATTAGAGGAGTCTAAGGGAAGACAGATTAGAGGACTCTAAGGGAAGCCAGATTAGAGGAGTCTAAGGGAAGCCAGATTAGAGGAGTCTAAGGGAAGCCAGATTAGAGGAGTCTAAGGGAAGACAGATTAGAGGAGTCTAAGGGAAGACAGATTAGAGGAGTCTAAGGGAAGACAGATTAGAGGAGTCTAAAGGAAGACAGATTAGAGGAGTCTAAGGGAAGACCGATTAGAGGAGTCTAAGGGAAGACAGATTAGAGGAGTCTAAGGGAAGACAGATTAGAGGAGTCTAAGGGAAGACAGATTAGAGGAGTCTAAGGGAAGACAGATTAGAGGAGTCTAAGGGAAGACAGATTAGAGGAGTCTAAGGGAAGACAGATTAGAGGAGTCTAAGGGAAGAATATAAGAAAGGGGCAATTTGCAGTTTCTACATCGATTTTTGGGGATTTTGGGAAATGAATGATATGAACCCATTGATATTTGAAGCATATAACTTCTAAATGCTTAATGAGCTTAGTTCATCTGTTGTACCCCATCAGAACCCGAAACAGGAACTTGTTTCACTTGAATGTTGGTAATTAAAGTAAATGTAAACAAAACACTAGAGCCTCAACACATGGTTAAAACTATCATGTTGATAACATGAATGGTCAGTCCTTGCATCCATAGCTCTGTCTATGAATTTGAGAGTGGTTAGGTAGCCTAGTGGTTAGAGTGTAGAGGCGGCAGGTAGCCTAGTGGTTAGAGTGTAGAGGCGGCAGGTAGCCTAGTGGTTAGAGTGTAGAGGAGGCAGGTAGCCTAGTGGTTAGAGTGTAGAGGCGGCAGGTAGCCTAGTGGTTAGAGTGTGGAGGGGGCAGGGTAGCCTAGTGGTTAGAGTGTAGAGGTGGCAGGGTAGCCTAGTGGTTAGAGTGTAGAGGGGGCAGGGTAGCCTAGTGGTTAGAGTGTAGAGGGGGCAGGGTAGCCTGGTGGTTAGAGTGTAGAGGAGGCAGGTAGCCTAGTGGTTAGAGTGTAGAGGCGGCAGGTAGCCTAGTGGTTAGAGTGTAGAGGCGGCAGGTAGCCTAGTGGTTAGAGTGGAGGGGCGGCGGGTAGCCTAGTGGTTAGAGTGTAGAGGCGGCGGGTAGCCTAGTGGTTAGAGTGTAGAGGCGGCGGGTAGCCTAGTGGTTAGAGTGTAGAGGCGGCAGGTAGCCTAGTGGTTAGAGTGTATAGGCGGCAGGTAGCCTAGTGGTTAGAGTGTAGAGGCGGCAGGGTAGCCTAGTGGTTAGAGTGTAGAGGGGGCAGGGTAGCCTAGTGGTTAGAGTTTAGAGGGGGCAGGGTAGCCTAGTGGTTAGAGTGTAGAGGGGGCAGGGTAGCCTGGTGGTTAGAGTGTAGAGGAGGCAGGTAGCCTAGTGGTTAGAGTGTAGAGGCGGCAGGTAGCCTAGTGGTTAGAGTGTAGAGGCGGCGGGTAGCCTAGTGGTTAGAGTGGAGGGGCGGCGGGTAGCCTAGTGGTTAGAGTGTGGAGGGGGCAGGGTAGCCTAGTGGTTAGAGTGTAGAGGTGGCAGGGTAGCCTAGTGGTTAGAGTGTAGAGGGGGCAGGGTAGCCTAGTGGTTAGAGTGTAGAGGGGGCAGGGTAGCCTGGTGGTTAGAGTGTAGAGGAGGCAGGTAGCCTAGTGGTTAGAGTGTAGAGGCGGCAGGTAGCCTAGTGGTTAGAGTGTAGAGGCGGCAGGTAGCCTAGTGGTTAGAGTGGAGGGGCGGCGGGTAGCCTAGTGGTTAGAGTGTAGAGGCGGCGGGTAGCCTAGTGGTTAGAGTGTAGAGGCAGCAGGTAGCCTAGTGGTTAGAGTGTAGAGGCGGCAGGTAGCCTAGTGGTTAGAGTGTATAGGCGGCAGGTAGCCTAGTGGTTAGAGTGTAGAGGCGGCAGGTAGCCTAGTGGTTAGGGTGTAGAGGCGGCAGGTAGCCTAGTGGTTAGAGTGTAGAGGTGGCAGGTAGCCTAGTGGTTAGAGTGTAGAGGCGGCAGGTAGCCTAGTGGTTAGAGCGTTGGACCAGTAACCGAAAGGTTGCTAGATTGAATCCCCCGAGCTGACGAGGTAAATATCTGTCGTTCTGCCCCTGAACAAGGCAGTTAGTTAACCCACTGTTCCCAGGTAGGCCGTCATTGTAAATAAGAATTTGTTTTTAACTGAATTGCCTAGTTTAATAAAGGTAATATATACATATATATATATATACACTGCTCAAAAAAATAAAGGGAACACTTAAACAACACAATGTAACTCCAAGTCAATCACACTTCTGTGAAATCAAACTGTCCACTTAGGAAGCAACACTGATTGACAATACATTTCACATGCTGTTGTGCAAATGGCATAGACAAAAGGTGGAAATTATAGGCAATTAGCAAGACACCCCCAAAAAAGGAGTGATTCTGCAGGTGGTGACCACAGACCACTTCTCAGTTCCTATGCTTCCTGGCTGATGTTTTGGTCACTTTTGAATGCTGGCGGTGCTCTCACTCTAGTGGTAGCATGAGACGGAGTCTACAACCCACACAAGTGGCTCAGGTAGTGCAGCTCATCCAGGATGGCACATCAATGCGAGCTGTGGCAAGAAGGTTTGCTGTGTCTGTCAGCGTAGTGTCCAGAGCATGGAGGCGCTACCAGGAGACAGGCCAGTACATCAGGAGACGTGGAGGAGGCCGTAGGAGGGCAACAACCCAGCAGCAGGACCGCTACCTCCGCCTTTGTGCAAGGAGTAGCACTGCCAGAGCCCTGCAAAATGACCTCCAGCAGGCCACAAATGTGCATGTGTCTGCTCAAACGGTCAGAAACAGACTCCATGAGGGTGGTATGAGGGCCCGACGTCCACAGGTGGGGGTTGTGCTTACAGCCCAACACCGTGCAGGACGTTTGGCATTTGCCAGAGAACACCAAGATTGGCAAATTCGCCACTGGCGCCCTGTGCTCTTCACAGATGAAAGCAGGTTCACACTGAGCACATGAGCACATGTGACAGACGTGACAGAGTCTGGAGACGCCGTGGAGAACGTTCTGCTGCCTGCAACATCCTCCAGCATGACCGGTTTGGCGGTGGGTCAGTCATGGTGTGGGGTGGCATTTCTTTGGGGGGCCGCACAGCCCTCCATGTGCTCGCCAGAGGTAGCCTGACTGCCATTAGGTACCAAGATGAGATCCTCAGAGCCCTTGTGAGACCATATGCTGACACATGCACATTTGTGGCCGGCTGGAGGTCATTTTGCAGGGCTCTGGCAGTGCTACTCCTTGCACAAAGGCGGAGGTAGCGGTCCTGCTGCTGGGTTGTTGCCCTCCTACGGCCTCCTCCACGTCTCCTGATGTACTGGCCTGTCTCCTGGTAGCGCCTCCATGCTCTGGACACTACGCTGACAGACACAGCAAACCTTCTTGCCACAGCTCGCATTGATGTGCCATCCTGGATGAGCTGCACTACCTGAGCCACTTGTGTGGGTTGTAGACTCCGTCTCATGCTACCACTAGAGTGAGAGCACCGCCAGCATTCAAAAGTGACCAAAACATCAGCCAGGAAGCATAGGAACTGAGAAGTGGTCTGTGGTCACCACCTGCAGAATCACTCCTTTATTGGGGGTGTCTTGCTAATTGCCTATAATTTCCACCTGTTGTCTATTCCATTTGCACAACAGCATGTGAAATTTATTGTCAATCAGTGTTGCTTCCTAAGTGGACAGTTTGATTTCACAGAAGTGTGATTGACTTGGAGTTACATTGTGTTGTTTAAGTGTTCCCTTTATTTTTTTGAGCAGTGTATATATATTTCTCCACCCCCGTCCCTCATCTTTATACCGAAACAGGGTCTGGAAGAACACTTTGTTATTGTTTTAACTGCTGATTGCGGCTTTAAGAGACATTGAAGCTTCATTAAGCCTTCATAAAGCCTTCATTAAGCCTTCATAAAGCCTTCATTAAGCCTTCATAAAGCCTTCATAAAGCCTTCATAAAGCCTTCATTAAGCCTTCACAAAGCCTTCATAAAGCCTTCATTAACACTACATACATGTGTTACAAATCATCTATAACTGTACGTCAAGTTCTATAAAGGGTTCATAAATGTATCATAACTGTGTGACATAACCACCAATGCCAAATGTGACATTACTCACTATGTCAAATATGACATAAACCTGTGCTTTATAAAGGGTGGCATAAGCACAGCTTAATATAGGCCTTATAAATCATATTCAATTGAGGCTTCACAAAGCATTTATAACCCTGTCATGCATCTTGGTAAAGCATTTAAATGCCAGGATATTGGGGACGATTGTCGGGACCACCCATAGGTAAAAATGTATTCACGCACGACTGTAAGTTGCTTTGGATAAAAGCGTCTGCTATATTGTATACATTATATTTCTCTAAAACATTTATAGGACGGCCCAAACTCTTTCCCTCTTGGTGTACAGTCAATATCGGACCTCAACTTCCCCCACAATGCTGTGCTGCAGGGTGACACACACTCTAAAGTACAGTCAGTCACAGCAAAAACCGTTGCTAGGGCCTTTTAAAAACATTGCTAGGGCCTTTTAAACCGTTGGTAGGGCCTTTAAACCGTTGGTAGGGCCTTTTAAACCGTTGGTAGGGCCTTTTAAACCGTTGGTAGGGCCTTTTAAACCGTTGGTAGGGCCTTTTAAAACATTGGTAGGGCCTTTTAAAACATTGGTAGGACCTTTTAAACTGTTGGTACGGCCTTTTAAACAGTTGGTAGGGCCTTTTAAACAAGGTAAGGCCTTTAAAAATCAGCTTTAATTTTTTACCTAATTTAGTTTTTTCCCCAAATTCTGATTTCTTGGTTATGTTTTTCCAGGTTTTGGGTTTCCCCCACTTAAAAAATAAATAAAACGACAGTAAAATGACACCACTTCAGAGCGTACGCCATCCTTCAGCACAACATGTCACCCTTAATAAAACATATTAATATATCATATTCACATTTGTTAATGTCATATTTGACATTGGTGATTATGTCACACAGTTATGCCACATTTATGAACCCTTTATAAAGCATGACATTCGGTGTATAGATGCTTTGTAACACATGTATGTAGTGCTTATAAAGGCATTATGAAGGATTTATGAAGCCTTTATAAGCTGAACACCTAGTTTCTGAAACAAGTCACATATGTCTGTGTGTAAATAAGTGTGTAAAGGTCTATAACTCACTGGTGTTAGATATTGGTATGTAAATAACTAGATATTGGTAGGTATATAACTAGATATTGGTATGTATAAAACTAGATATTGGTATGTAAATAACTAGAAATTGGTATGTAAATAACTAGATATTGGTATGTAAATAACTAGATATTGGTAGGTATATAACTAGATATTGGTATGTATAAAACTAGATATTGGTATGTAAATAACTAGATATTGGTATGTAAATAACTAGATATTGGTATGTAAATAACTAGATATTGGTAGGTATATAACTAGATATTGGTATGTATAAAACTAGATATTGGTATGTAAATAACTAGATATTGGTATGTATATAACTAGATATTGGTAGGTATAAAACTAGATATTGGTAGGTATATAACTAGATATTGGTAGGTATATAACTAGATATTGGTAGGTATATAACTAGATATTGGTAGGTATATAACTAGATATTGGTAGGTATATAACTAGATATTGATATGTATAAAACTAGATATTGGTAGGTATATAACTAGATATTGGTAGGTATATAACTAGATATTGGTAGGTATATAACTAGATATTGGTAGGTATATAACTAGATATTGGTATGTATATAACTAGATATTGGTATGTAAATAACTAGATATTGGTATGTATATAACTAGATATTGGTATGTATATAACTAGATATTGGTATGTATATAACTCAATGGGTTTAGATATTGGTATGTATATAACTAGATATTGGTATGTATATAACTAGATATTGGTATGTAAATAACTAGATATTGGTATGTATATAACTAGATATTGGTATGTATATAACTAGATATTGGTATGTAAATAACTAGATATTGGTATGTAAATAACTAGATATTGGTATGTATATAACTAGATATTGGTATGTATACAACTAGATATTGGTATGTATACAACTAGATATTGGTATGTATATAACTAGATATTGGTATGTAAATAACTAGATATTGGTATGTATATTACTAGATATTGGTATGTATATAACTAGATATTGGTATGTATATAACTAGATATTGGTATGTATATAACTGGATATTGGTATGTATATAACTAGATATTGGTATGTAAATAACTAGATATTGGTATGTATATAACTAGATATTGGTATGTATACAACTAGATATTGGTATGTATACAACTAGATATTGGTATGTATACAACTAGATATTGGTCTGTATATAACTAGATATTGGTATGTATATAACTAGATATTGGTATGTATATAACTAGATATTGGTATGTATATAACTAGATATGGGTATGTATATAACTAGATATTGGTAGGTATATAACTAGATATTGGTATGTATATAACTAGATATTGGTATGTATATAACTAGATATTGGTATGTATATAACTAGATATTGGTATGTATATAACTAGATATTGGTAGGTATATAACTAGATATTGGTATGTATATAACTATATTATTGGTATGTAAATAACTAGATATTGGTATGTATATAACTAGATATTGGTATGTATATAACTAGATATTGGTATGTATATAACTAGATATTGGTACGTATATTACTAGATATTGGTATGTATATAACTAGATATTGGTATGTAAATAACTAGATATTGGTATGTATATAACTAGATATTGGTATGTATATAACTAGATATTGGTAGGTATATTACTAGATATTGGTATGTATATAACTAGATATTGGTAGGTATATAACTCACTGGTGTTAAGTCTTGGTATGTATATAACTCACTGGTGTTAAGTCTTGGTATGTATATAACTCACTGGTGTTAAGTCTTGGTATGTATATATCTCACTGGTGTTAAGTCTTGGTATGTATATAACTCACTGGTGTTAAGTCTTGGTATGATGGTGAGTCTGAGTGTGTTTCCGGCCCGTCTCAGTATCTGCGCCAGGTCTCTGTGAGGCAGGGTGACAACAGACCGCCCCTCCACTGCTTCTAGCTGGTCACCCGGCTGGATCTGACCCGACCGGGCCGCAGGGCTGCCCCCACGCACCGTCACAAACCTGTGGGACAGCATGGGCGAGGCTGGAGAGAGGCAGAGAGAGAGGGAGAGAGAGAGAGTTGAATCAGTATTGTCAGTCGTTAACCGTGTTAACTGGTGGAGAGATACGGTATGGTATAGTACTATGGTACATAGACGTTGCCCTCTTTGGGTACAGCGAGCACCACCACCCCCCTCCCCCATCTCTCTCTCTCCTACACCCAGGCTGCTGTTAGGCAGGTCATAAATTCCTGGAGGAGATTCTTCCTCATGGCCAGACAGTATAGAGAGAGAGTTTTCATTGAGAGAACAAAGGAACTTCTTCCACCTCACAGAACTGGAGAACTGAACAATGTTCACGTTCTGGAGGTACAAAAGGTCGGTGAAGTACAGCCACATTCCCATAACCCTGTTGATCCACGAGTCTCAGTTCTGAGGCGTGCATCTAATTGTTGTATAAAATGAATGAGTAAAGATGAAACTAGTTGTGAAATTATATAATGTGATTTTTAAACTGTTTAATGAAGGAAACTCCAATTCCCTTTGGAGTTTAACTCAGTCATGGGCCCGCCCCGTTCTGCTCTTCCGAATATAAACCCCACCTTGGGAATTTAGACAGGGTTCTATTTGGGTTACAGACTGGAGCAGGGGAGGTTCTAGAATAGAGACAGGGTTCTATTTGGGTTACAGACTGGAGCAGGGGAGGTTCTAGAATAGAGACGGGGTTCTATCTGGGTTACAGACTGGAGCAGAGGAGGTTCTAGAATAGAGACAGGGTTCTATTTGGGTTACAGACTGGAGCAGGGGAGGTTCTAGAATAGAGACAGGGTTCTATCTGGGTTACAGACTGGAGCAGGGGAGGTATAAGAATAGAGACAGGGTTCTATCTGGGTTACAGACTGGAGCAGGGGAGGTTCTAGAATAGAGACAGGGTTCTATCTGGGTTACAGACTGGAGCAGGGGAGGTTCTAGAATAGAGACAGGGTTCTATCTGGGTTACAGACTGGAGCAGGGGAAATTCTAGAATATAGACAGGGTTCTATCTGGGTTACAGACTGGAGCAGGGGAGGTTCTAGAATAGAGACGGTTCTATCTGGGTTACAGACTGGAACAGGGGAGGTTCTAGAATAGAGACAGGGTTCTATCTGGGTTACAGACTGGAGCAGGGGAGGTTCTAGAATAGAGACGGTTCTATCTGGGTTACAGACTGGAGCAGGGGTGGTTCTAGAATAGAGACAGGGTTCTATCTGGGTTACAGACTGGAGCAGGGGAGGTATAAGAATAGAGACAGGGTTCCATCTGGGTTACAGACTGGAGCAGGGGAGGTTCTAGAATAGAGACGGTTCTATCTGGGTTACAGACTGGAGCAGGGGAGGTTCTAGAATAGAGACAGGGTTCTATCTGGGTTACAGACTGGAGCAGGGGAGGTTCTAGAATAGAGACAGGGTTCTATCTGGGTTACAGACTGGAACAGGGGAGGTTCTAGAATATAGACAGGGTTCTATCTGGGTTACAGACTGGAACAGGGGAGGTTCTAGAATAGAGACAGGGTTCTATCTGGGTTACAGACTGGAACAGGGGAGGTTCTAGAATAGAGACAGGGTTCTATCTGGGTTACAGACTGGAGCAGGGGAGGTATAAGAATAGAGACAGGGTTCTATCTGGGTTACAGACTGGAGCAGGGGAGGTTCTAGAATAGAGACGGGGTTCTATCTGGGTTACAGACTGGAGCAGAGGAGGTTCTAGAATAGAGACAGGGTTCTATCTGGGTTACAGACTGGAGCAGGGGAGGTTCTAGAATAGAGACAGGGTTCTATTTGGGTTACAGACTGGAGCAGGGGAGGTTCTAGAATAGAGACGGGGTTCTATCTGGGTTACAGACTGGAGCAGAGGAGGTTCTAGAATAGAGACAGGGTTCTATTAGGGTTACAGACTGGAGCAGGGGAGGTTCTAGAATAGAGACAGGGTTCTATCTGGGTTACAGGCTGGAGCAGGGGAGGTATAAGAATAGAGACAGGGTTCTATCTGGGTTACAGACTGGAGCAGGGGAGGTTCTAGAATAGAGACAGGGTTCTATCTGGGTTACAGACTGGAGCAGGGGAGGTTCTAGAATAGAGACAGGGTTCTATCTGGGTTACAGACTGGAGCAGGGGAAATTCTAGAATATAGACAGGGTTCTATCTGGGTTACAGACTGGAGCAGGGGAGGTTCTAGAATAGAGACGGTTCTATCTGGGTTACAGACTGGAACAGGGGAGGTTCTAGAATAGAGACAGGGTTCTATCTGGGTTACAGACTGGAGCAGGGGAGGTTCTAGAATAGAGACAGGGTTCTATCTGGGTTACAGACTGGAGCAGGGGAGGTATAAGAATAGAGACAGGGTTCCATCTGGGTTACAGACTGGAGCAGGGGAGGTTCTAGAATAGAGACGGTTCTATCTGGGTTACAGACTGGAGCAGGGGAGGTTCTAGAATAGAGACAGGGTTCTATCTGGGTTACAGACTGGAGCAGGGGAGGTTCTAGAATAGAGACAGGGTTCTATCTGGGTTACAGACTGGAACAGGGGAGGTTCTAGAATATAGACAGGGTTCTATCTGGGTTACAGACTGGAACAGGGGAGGTTCTAGAATAGAGACAGGGTTCTATCTGGGTTACAGACTGGAACAGGGGAGGTTCTAGAATAGAGACAGGGTTCTATCTGGGTTACAGACTGGAGCAGGGGAGGTATAAGAATAGAGACAGGGTTCTATCTGGGTTACAGACTAGAGCAGGGGAGGTTCTAGAATAGAGACAGGGTTCTATCTGGGTTACAGACTGGAGCAGGGGAGGTTCCAGAATAGAGACAGGGTTCTATCTGGGTTACAGACTGGAGCAGGGGAGGTATAAGAATAGAGACAGGGTTCTATCTGGGTTACAGACTGGAGCAGGGGAGGTTCTAGAATAGAGACAGGGTTCTATCTGGGTTACAGACTGGAGCAGGGGAGGTATAAGAATAGAGACAAGTTTCTATCTGGGTTACAGACTGGAGCAGGGGAGGTTCCAGAATAGAGACAGGGTTCTATCTGGGTTACAGACTGGAGCAGGGGAGGTATAAGAATAGAGACAGGGTTCTATCTGGGTTACAGACTAGAGCAAGGGAGGTTCTAGAATAGAGACAGGGTTCTATCTGGGTTACAGACTGGAGCAGGGGAGGTTCTAGAATAGATACAGGGTTCTATCTGGGTTACAAACTAGAGCAGGGGAGTTTCTAGAATAGAGACAGGGTTCTATCTGGGTTACAGACTGGAGCAGGGGAGGTTCTAGAATAGATAGAGGGTTCTATCTGGGTTACAGACTGGAGCAGGGGAGGTTCTAGAATAGAGACAGGGTTCTATCTGGGTTACAGACTGGAGCAGGGGAGGTTCTAGAGTCGAGAGAGGGTTCTATCTGGGTTACAGACTGAAGCAGGGGACAATAGTAAATAACCTGTCTTGTATCCCTACCTCTCTAACAGTAAATAACCTAGCTTGTTTCCCTACTTCTCTAACAGTAAATAACCTAGCTTGTATTCCTACTTCTCTAACAGTAAATAACCTAGCTTGGTTCCCTGCTTCTCTAACAGTAAATAACCTAGCTTGTATCCCTACTTCTCTAACAGTAAATAACCTAGCTTGTTTCCCTACTTCTCTAACAGTAAATAACCTAGCTTGTATCCCTACTTCTCTAACAGTAAATAACCTAGCTTGGTTCCCTGCTTCTCTAACAGTAAATAACCTAGCTTGTATCCCTACTTCTCTAACAGTAAATAACCTAGCTTGTTTCCCTACTTCTCTAACAGTAAATAACCTAGCTTGTTTCCCTACTTCTCGAACAGTAAATAACCTAGCTTGTTTCCCTGCTTCTCTAACAGTAAATAACCTAGCTTGTTTCCCTGCTTCTCTAACAGTAAATAACCTAGCTTGTATCCCTGCTTCTCTAACAGTAAATAACCTAGCTTGTATCCCTGCTTCTCTAACAGTAAATAACCTAGCTTGTTTCCCTGCTTCTCTAACAGTAAATAACCTAGCTTGTTTCCCTACTTCTCTAACAGTAAATAACCTAGCTTGTTTCCCTGCTTCTCTAACAGTAAATAACCTAGCTTGTTTCCCTACTTCTCTAACAGTAAATAACCTAGCTTGTTTCCCTACTTCTCTAACAGTAAATAACCTAGCTTGTTTCCCTACTTCTCTAACAGTAAATAACCTAGCTTGTTTCCCTACTTCTCTAACAGTAAATAACCTAGCTTGTATCCCTGTTTCTCTAACAGTAAATAACCTAGCTTGTTTCCCTACTTCTCTAACAGTAAATAACCTAGCTTGTATCCCTGTTTCTCTAACAGTAAATAACCTAGCTTGTTTCCCTACTTCTCTAACAGTAAATAACCTAGCTTGTTTCCCTACTTCTCTAACAGTAAATAACCTAGCTTGTTTCCCTACTTCTCTAACAGTAAATAACCTAGCTTGTTTCCCTGCTTCTCTAACAGTAAATAACCTAGCTTGTTTCCCTGCTTCTCTAACAGTAAATAACCTAGCTTGTTTCCCTGTTTCTCTAACAGTAAATAACCTAGCTTGTTTCCCTGCCTCTCTAACAGTAAATAACCTAGCTTGTTTCCCTACTTCTCTAACAGTAAATAACCTAGCTTGTTTCCCTACTTCTCTAACAGTAAATAACCTAGCTTGTTTCCCTACTTCTCTAACAGTAAATAACCTAGCTTGTATCCCTGTTTCTCTAACAGTAAATAACCTAGCTTGTTTCCCTGCTTCTCTAACAGTAAATAACCTAGCTTGTTTCCCTACTTCTCTAACAGTAAATAACCTAGCTTGTTTCCCTACTTCTCTAACAGTAAATAACCTAGCTTGTATCCCTGTTTCTCTAACAGTAAATAACCTAGCTTGTTTCCCTACTTCTCTAACAGTAAATAACCTAGCTTGTATCCCTGTTTCTCTAACAGTAAATAACCTAGCTTGTTTCCCTACTTCTCTAACAGTAAATAACCTAGCTTGTTTCCCTACTTCTCTAACAGTAAATAACCTAGCTTGTTTCCCTACTTCTCTAACAGTAAATAACCTAGCTTGTTTCCCTGCTTCTCCAACAGTAAATAACCTAGCTTGTTTCCCTACTTCTCTAACAGTAAATAACCTAGCTTGTTTCCCTACTCCTCTAACAGTAAATAACCTAGCTTGTTTCCCTACTCCTCTAACAGTAAATAACCTAGCTTGTATCCCTACTTCTCTAACAGTAAATAACCTAGCTTGTTTCCCTACTTCTCTAACAGTAAATAACCTAGCTTGTTTCCCTACTTCTATAACAGTAAATAACCTAGCTTGTTTCCCTACTTCTCTAACAGTAAATAACCTAGCTTGTATCCCTACTTCTCTAACAGTAAATAACCTAGCTTGTTTCCCTGCTTCTCTAACAGTAAATAACCTAGCTTGTATCCCTACTTCTCTAACAGTAAATAACCTAGCTTGTTTCCCTACTTCTCTAACAGTAAATAACCTAGCTTGTTTCCCTACTCCTCTAACAGTAAATAACCTAGCTTGTATCCCTACTTCTCTAACAGTAAATAACCTAGCTTGTATCCCTACTTCTCTAACAGTAAATAACCTAGCTTGTTTCCCTACTTCTCTAACAGTAAATAACCTAGCTTGTTTCCCTACTTCTCTAACAGTAAATAACCTAGCTTGTTTCCCTGCTTATCTAACAGTAAATAACCTAGCTTGTTTCCCTACTTCTCTAACAGTAAATAACCTAGCTTGTATCCCTACTTCTCTAACAGTAAATAACCTAGCTTGTTTCCCTACTTCTCTAACAGTAAATAACCTAGCTTGTTTCCCTACTTCTCTAACAGTAAATAACCTAGCTTGTTTCCCTACTTCTCGAACAGTAAATAACCTAGCTTGTTTCCCTACTTCTCTAACAGTAAATAACCTAGCTTGTATCCCTACTTCTCTAACAGTAAATAACCTAGCTTGTTTCACTACTTCTCTAACAGTAAATAACCTAGCTTGTTTCCCTGCTTCTCTAACAGTAAATAACCTAGCTTGTTTCCCTGTTTCTCTAACAGTAAATAACCTAGCTTGTTTCCCTACTTCTCTAACACTAAATAACCTAGCTTGTATCCCTGTTTCTCTAACAGTAAATAACCTAGCTTGTTTCCCTACCTCTCTAACAGTAAATAACCTAGCTTGTTTCCCTACTTCTCTAACAGTAAATAACCTAGCTTGTATCCCTACTTCTCTAACAGTAAATAACCTAGCTTGGTTCCCTGCTTCTCTAACAGTAAATAACCTAGCTTGTATCCCTACTTCTCTAACAGTAAATAACCTAGCTTGTTTCCCTACTTCTCTAACAGTAAATAACCTAGCTTGTATCCCTACTTCTCTAACAGTAAATAACCTAGCTTGGTTCCCTGCTTCTCTAACAGTAAATAACCTAGCTTGTATCCCTACTTCTCTAACAGTAAATAACCTAGCTTGTTTCCCTACTTCTCTAACAGTAAATAACCTAGCTTGTTTCCCTACTTCTCTAACAGTAAATAACCTAGCTTGTTTCCCTGCTTCTCTAACAGTAAATAACCTAGCTTGTTTCCCTGCTTCTCTAACAGTAAATAACCTAGCTTGTATCCCTGCTTCTCTAACAGTAAATAACCTAGCTTGTATCCCTGCTTCTCTAACAGTAAATAACCTAGCTTGTTTCCCTGCTTCTCTAACAGTAAATAACCTAGCTTGTTTCCCTACTTCTCTAACAGTAAATAACCTAGCTTGTTTCCCTGCTTCTCTAACAGTAAATAACCTAGCTTGTTTCCCTACTTCTCTAACAGTAAATAACCTAGCTTGTTTCCTTACTTCTCTAACAGTAAATAACCTAGCTTGTTTCCCTACTTCTCTAACAGTAAATAACCTAGCTTGTTTCCCTACTTCTCAAACAGTAAATAACCTAGCTTGTATCCCTGTTTCTCTAACAGTAAATAACCTAGCTTGTTTCCCTACTTCTCTAACAGTAAATAACCTAGCTTGTTTCCCTGCTTCTCTAACAGTAAATAACCTAGCTTGTTTCCCTACTTCTCTAACAGTAAATAACCTAGCTTGTATCCCTGTTTCTCTAACAGCAAATAACCTAGCTTGTTTCCCTACCTCTCTAACAGTAAATAACCTAGCTTGTTTCCCTACTTCTCTAACAGTAAATAACCTAGCTTGTATCCCTACTTCTCTAACAGTAAATAACCTAGCTTGGTTCCCTGCTTCTCTAACAGTAAATAACCTAGCTTGTATCCCTACTTCTCTAACAGTAAATAACCTAGCTTGTTTCCCTACTTCTCTAACAGTAAATAACCTAGCTTGTTTCCCTACTTATCTAACAGTAAATAACCTAGCTTGTTTCCCTGCTTATCTAACAGTAAATAACCTAGCTTGTTTCCCTACTTCTCTAACAGTAAATAACCTAGCTTGTATCCCTACTTCTCTAACAGTAAATAACCTAGCTTGTTTCCCTACTTCTCTAACAGTAAATAACCTAGCTTGTTTCCCTACTTCTCTAACAGTAAATAACCTAGCTTGTTTCCCTACTTCTCTAACAGTAAATAACCTAGCTTGTTTCCCTACTTCTCTAACAGTAAATAACCTAGCTTGTATCCCTACTTCTCTAACAGTAAATAACCTAGCTTGTTTCACTACTTCTCTAACAGTAAATAACCTAGCTTGTTTCCCTGCTTCTCTAACAGTAAATAACCTAGCTTGTTTCCCTGTTTCTCTAACAGTAAATAACCTAGCTTGTTTCCCTACTTCTCTAACAGTAAATAACATAGCTTGTTTCCCTACTTCTCTAACAGTAAATAACCTAGCTTGTTTCCCTGCTTCTCTAACAGTAAATAACCTAGCTTGTTTCCCTACTTCTCTAACAGTAAATAACCTAGCTTGTATCCCTGTTTCTCTAACAGTAAATAACCTAGCTTGTTTCCCTGCCTCTCTAACAGTAAATAACCTAGCTTGTTTCCCTACTTCTCTAACAGTAAATAACCTAGCTTGTTTCCCTACTTCTCTAACAGTAAATAACCTAGCTTGTTTCCCTACTTCTCTAACAGTAAATAACCTAGCTTGTTTCCCTACTCCTCTAACAGTAAATAACCTAGCCTGTATCCCTACTTATCTAACAGTAAATAACCTAGCTTGTTTCCCTACTTCTCTAACAGTAAATAACCTAGCTTGTTTCCCTGCTTCTCTAACAGTAAATAACCTAGCTTGTTTCCCTGTTTCTCTAACAGTAAATAACCTAGCTTGTTTCCCTTCTTCTCTAACAGTAAATAACCTAGCTTGTTTCCCTACTTCTCTAACAGTAAATAACCTAGCTTGTTTCCCTACTTCTCTAACAGTAAATAACCTAGCTTGTTTCCCTACTTCTCTAACAGTAAATAACCTAGCTTGTTTCCCTACTCCTCTAACAGTAAATAACCTAGCTTGTATCCCTACTTCTCTAACAGTAAATAACCTAGCTTGTTTCCCTACTTCTCTAACAGTAAATAACCTAGCTTGTTTCCCTACTCCTCTAACAGTAAATAACCTAGCTTGTATCCCTACTTCTCTAACAGTAAATAACCTAGCTTGTTTCCCTACTTCTCTAACAGTAAATAACCTAGCTTGTTTCCCTACTTCTCTAACAGTAAATAAACTAGCTTATTTCCCTGTTTCTCTAACAGTAAATAACCTAGCTTGTTTCCCTGTTTCTCTAACAGTAAATAACCTAGCTTGTATCCCTGTTTCTCTAACAGTAAATAACCTAGCTTGTTTCCCTACTTCTCTAACAGTAAATAACCTAGCTTGTTTCCCTACTTCTCTAACAGTAAATAACCTAGCTTGTTTCCCTACTTCTCTAACAGTAAATAACCTAGCTTGTATCCCTGTTTCTCTAACAGTAAATAACCTAGCTTGTTTCCCTACTTCTCTAACAGTAAATAACCTAGCTTGTTTCCCTACTTCTCTAACAGTAAATAACCTAGCTTGTTTCCCTACTTCTCTAACAGTAAATAACCTAGCTTGTTTCCCTGCTTCTCCAACAGTAAATAACCTAGCTTGTTTCCCTACTTCTCTAACAGTAAATAACCTAGCTTGTTTCCCTACTCCTCTAACAGTAAATAACCTAGCTTGTTTCCCTACTCCTCTAACAGTAAATAACCTAGCTTGTATCCCTACTTCTCTAACAGTAAATAACCTAGCTTGTTTCCCTACTTCTCTAACAGTAAATAACCTAGCTTGTTTCCCTACTTCTATAACAGTAAATAACCTAGCTTGTTTCCCTACTTCTCTAACAGTAAATAACCTAGCTTGTATCCCTACTTCTCTAACAGTAAATAACCTAGCTTGTTTCCCTGCTTCTCTAACAGTAAATAACCTAGCTTGTATCCCTACTTCTCTAACAGTAAATAACCTAGCTTGTTTCCCTACTTCTCTAACAGTAAATAACCTAGCTTGTTTCCCTACTCCTCTAACAGTAAATAACCTAGCTTGTATCCCTACTTCTCTAACAGTAAATAACCTAGCTTGTATCCCTACTTCTCTAACAGTAAATAACCTAGCTTGTTTCCCTACTTCTCTAACAGTAAATAACCTAGCTTGTTTCCCTACTTCTCTAACAGTAAATAACCTAGCTTGTTTCCCTGCTTATCTAACAGTAAATAACCTAGCTTGTTTCCCTACTTCTCTAACAGTAAATAACCTAGCTTGTATCCCTACTTCTCTAACAGTAAATAACCTAGCTTGTTTCCCTACTTCTCTAACAGTAAATAACCTAGCTTGTTTCCCTACTTCTCTAACAGTAAATAACCTAGCTTGTTTCCCTACTTCTCTAACAGTAAATAACCTAGCTTGTTTCCCTACTTCTCTAACAGTAAATAACCTAGCTTGTATCCCTACTTCTCTAACAGTAAATAACCTAGCTTGTTTCACTACTTCTCTAACAGTAAATAACCTAGCTTGTTTCCCTGCTTCTCTAACAGTAAATAACCTAGCTTGTTTCCCTGTTTCTCTAACAGTAAATAACCTAGCTTGTTTCCCTACTTCTCTAACACTAAATAACCTAGCTTGTATCCCTGTTTCTCTAACAGTAAATAACCTAGCTTGTTTCCCTACCTCTCTAACAGTAAATAACCTAGCTTGTTTCCCTACTTCTCTAACAGTAAATAACCTAGCTTGTATCCCTACTTCTCTAACAGTAAATAACCTAGCTTGGTTCCCTGCTTCTCTAACAGTAAATAACCTAGCTTGTATCCCTACTTCTCTAACAGTAAATAACCTAGCTTGTTTCCCTACTTCTCTAACAGTAAATAACCTAGCTTGTATCCCTACTTCTCTAACAGTAAATAACCTAGCTTGGTTCCCTGCTTCTCTAACAGTAAATAACCTAGCTTGTATCCCTACTTCTCTAACAGTAAATAACCTAGCTTGTTTCCCTACTTCTCTAACAGTAAATAACCTAGCTTGTTTCCCTACTTCTCTAACAGTAAATAACCTAGCTTGTTTCCCTGCTTCTCTAACAGTAAATAACCTAGCTTGTTTCCCTGCTTCTCTAACAGTAAATAACCTAGCTTGTATCCCTGCTTCTCTAACAGTAAATAACCTAGCTTGTATCCCTGCTTCTCTAACAGTAAATAACCTAGCTTGTTTCCCTGCTTCTCTAACAGTAAATAACCTAGCTTGTTTCCCTACTTCTCTAACAGTAAATAACCTAGCTTGTTTCCCTGCTTCTCTAACAGTAAATAACCTAGCTTGTTTCCCTACTTCTCTAACAGTAAATAACCTAGCTTGTTTCCCTACTTCTCTAACAGTAAATAACCTAGCTTGTTTCCCTACTTCTCTAACAGTAAATAACCTAGCTTGTTTCCCTACTTCTCAAACAGTAAATAACCTAGCTTGTATCCCTGTTTCTCTAACAGTAAATAACCTAGCTTGTTTCCCTACTTCTCTAACAGTAAATAACCTAGCTTGTTTCCCTGCTTCTCTAACAGTAAATAACCTAGCTTGTTTCCCTACTTCTCTAACAGTAAATAACCTAGCTTGTATCCCTGTTTCTCTAACAGTAAATAACCTAGCTTGTTTCCCTACCTCTCTAACAGTAAATAACCTAGCTTGTTTCCCTACTTCTCTAACAGTAAATAACCTAGCTTGTATCCCTACTTCTCTAACAGTAAATAACCTAGCTTGGTTCCCTGCTTCTCTAACAGTAAATAACCTAGCTTGTATCCCTACTTCTCTAACAGTAAATAACCTAGCTTGTTTCCCTACTTCTCTAACAGTAAATAACCTAGCTTGTTTCCCTACTTATCTAACAGTAAATAACCTAGCTTGTTTCCCTGCTTATCTAACAGTAAATAACCTAGCTTGTTTCCCTACTTCTAAAACAGTAAATAACCTAGCTTGTATCCCTACTTCTCTAACAGTAAATAACCTAGCTTGTTTCCCTACTTCTCTAACAGTAAATAACCTAGCTTGTTTCCCTACTTCTCTAACAGTAAATAACCTAGCTTGTTTCCCTACTTCTCTAACAGTAAATAACCTAGCTTGTTTCCCTACT
Organism: Salvelinus alpinus; assembly: GCF_045679555.1. NCBI lineage: Eukaryota > Metazoa > Chordata > Actinopteri > Salmoniformes > Salmonidae > Salvelinus > Salvelinus alpinus. Next base: position 51,722,541 of record NC_092102.1, on the reverse strand, counting down.
TCTCTAACAGTAAATAACCTAGCTTGTATCCCTACTTCTCTAACAGTAAATAACCTAGCTTGTTTCACTACTTCTCTAACAGTAAATAACCTAGCTTGTTTCCCTGCTTCTCTAACAGTAAATAACCTAGCTTGTTTCCCTGTTTCTCTAACAGTAAATAACCTAGCTTGTTTCCCTACTTCTCTAACAGTAAATAACATAGCTTGTTTCCCTACTTCTCTAACAGTAAATAACCTAGCTTGTTTCCCTGCTTCTCTAACAGTAAATAACCTAGCTTGTTTCCCTACTTCTCTAACAGTAAATAACCTAGCTTGTATCCCTGTTTCTCTAACAGTAAATAACCTAGCTTGTTTCCCTGCCTCTCTAACAGTAAATAACCTAGCTTGTTTCCCTACTTCTCTAACAGTAAATAACCTAGCTTGTTTCCCTACTTCTCTAACAGTAAATAACCTAGCTTGTTTCCCTACTTCTCTAACAGTAAATAACCTAGCTTGTTTCCCTACTCCTCTAACAGTAAATAACCTAGCCTGTATCCCTACTTATCTAACAGTAAATAACCTAGCTTGTTTCCCTACTTCTCTAACAGTAAATAACCTAGCTTGTTTCCCTGCTTCTCTAACAGTAAATAACCTAGCTTGTTTCCCTGCTTCTCTAACAGTAAATAACCTAGCTTGTTTCCCTGTTTCTCTAACAGTAAATAACCTAGCTTGTTTCCCTTCTTCTCTAACAGTAAATAACCTAGCTTGTTTCCCTACTTCTCTAACAGTAAATAACCTAGCTTGTTTCCCTACTTCTCTAACAGTAAATAACCTAGCTTGTTTCCCTACTTCTCTAACAGTAAATAACCTAGCTTGTTTCCCTACTCCTCTAACAGTAAATAACCTAGCTTGTATCCCTACTTCTCTAACAGTAAATAACCTAGCTTGTTTCCCTACTTCTCTAACAGTAAATAACCTAGCTTGTTTCCCTACTCCTCTAACAGTAAATAACCTAGCTTGTATCCCTACTTCTCTAACAGTAAATAACCTAGCTTGTTTCCCTACTTCTCTAACAGTAAATAACCTAGCTTGTTTCCCTACTTCTCTAACAGTAAATAACCTAGCTTATTTCCCTGTTTCTCTAACAGTAAATAACCTAGCTTGTTTCCCTGTTTCTCTAACAGTAAATAACCTAGCTTGTATCCCTGTTTCTCTAACAGTAAATAACCTAGCTTGTTTCCCTACTTCTCTAACAGTAAATAACCTAGCTTGTTTCCCTACTTCTCTAACAGTAAATAACCTAGCTTGTTTTCCTACTTCTCTAACAGTAAATAACCTAGCTTGTTTCCCTACTTCTCTAACAGTAAATAACCTAGCTTGTTTCCCTACTTCTCTAACAGTAAATAACCTAGCTTGTATCCCTACTTCTCTAACAGTAAATAACCTAGCTTGTTTCCCTGCCTCTCTAACAGTAAATAACCTAGCTTGTTTCCCTGCTTCTCTAACAGTAAATAACCTAGCTTGTTTCCCTACTTCTCTAACAGTAAATAACCTAGCTTGTTTCCCTACTTCTCTAACAGTAAATAACCTAGCTTATTTCCCTGCTCCTCTAATACCAATTGTTTAGATGTAGATGGAGTTAAGGGATCTTGTTAATGAAGAAATTACAGGATCTATTTTCCCTGCAGTTCCTATAATACCAATCACACGCTCACTCTACTTCATTTATCCTCCAGCGGTCAGAGGACAGCACAGAGCAGCCGTAACATGGCACGCACGCACACAGATACACACACACAGAGACACACACACACACACAACACACACAACACACACACACACACAACACACACACACACACAACACACACACACACACAACACACACACACACACACACACACACACAGAGAGAGCTGGATAACAGATCCCCAGCAGGAACTAAATCTCTGTCAGTCTGAGAGGAGACCCTAACACAGCTGTTCTATCTAGTGAGGGAGAGAGGAGGGAGGAGGGGAGGAGGGGAGGGATGGTGGGAGAGAGGAGGGAGGAGGGGAGGAGGGAGGGATGGTGGGAGAGAGGAGGGAGGAGTGGAGGAGGGAGGGATGGTGGGAGAGAGGAGGGAGGAGGGGAGGAGGGAGGGATGGTGGGAGAGAGGGAAGAGAGAGGGAAGAGGGAGAATGGAGGGAGGGAAGTGAGAAAGAGAGGGAAGAGAGGGAAGAGGGAGAATGGCGGGAGGGAAGTGAGAAAGAGAGAGAGAGGGAAGAGGGAGAATGGAGGGAGGGATGGTGGGAGAGAGGGAAGAGAGAGGGAAGAGGGAGAATGGAGGGAGGGAAGTGAGAAAGAGAGAGAGAGGGAAGAGAGAGAATGGAGGGAGGGATGGTGGGAGAGAGGGAAGAGGGAGAATGGAGGGAGGGAAGCGAGAAAGAGAGCGAGGAGGAAGGGAGGGAGAGAGAGAGAGGGAAGCGGGGGGAGAAGAGGAAGGGAGAATGGGGAGAGGAGGGAGGGAGTGGGGAGAGCACTACAGCAGAACAGTAGACCAGGACTGAGAGAGAGCACTACAGCAGAACAGTAGACCAGGACAGAGAGAGAGCACTACAGCAGAACAATAGACCAGGACAGAGAGAGAGCACTACAGCAGAACAGTAGACCAGGACTGAGAGAGAGCACTACAGCAGAACAATAGACCAGGACAGAGAGAGAGCACTACAGCAGAACAATAGACCAGGACTGAGAGAGAGAGAGAGCACTACAGCAGAACAGTAGACCAGGACTGAGAGAGAGCACTACAGCAGAACAGTAGACCAGGACAGAGAGAGAGCACTACAGCAGAACAATAGACCAGGACAGAGAGAGAGCACTACAGCAGAACAGTAGACCAGGACTGAGAGAGAGCACTACAGCAGAACAGTAGACCAGGACTGAGAGAGAGCACTACAGCAGAACAATAGACCAGGACAGAGAGAGAGCACTACAGCAGAACAATAGACCAGGACTGAGAGAGAGAGAGAGCACTACAGCAGAACAGTAGACCAGGACTGAGAGAGAGCACTACAGCAGAACAGTAGACCAGGACAGAGAGAGAGCACTACAGCAGAACAATAGACCAGGACAGAGAGAGAGCACTACAGCAGAACAATAGACCAGGACTGAGAGAGAGCACTACAGCAGAACAGTAGACCAGGACAGAGAGAGAGCACTACAGCAGAACAATAGACCAGGACAGAGAGAGAGCACTACAGCAGAACAATAGACCAGGACAGAGAGAGAGCACTACAGCAGAACAATAGACCAGGACTGAGAGAGAGCACTACAGCAGAACAATAGACCAGGACTGAGAGAGAGAGAGAGCACTACAGCAGAACAGTAGACCAGGACTGAGAGAGAGCACTACAGCAGAACAATAGACCAGGACAGAGAGAGAGCACTACAGCAGAACAATAGACCAGGACTGAGAGAGAGCACTACAGCAGAACAATAGACCAGGACTGAGAGAGAGCACTACAGCAGAACAATAGACCAGGACTGAGAGAGAGAGAGAGCACTACAGCAGAACAGTAGACCAGGACTGAGAGAGAGCACTACAGCAGAACAGTAGACCAGGACTGAGAGAGAGCACTACAGCAGAACAATAGACCAGGACAGAGAGAGAGAGAGAGCACTACAGCAGAACAGTAGACCAGGACAGAGAGAGAGCACTACAGCAGAACAGTAGACCAGGACAGAGAGAGAGCACTACAGCAGAACACTAGACCAGGACTGAGAGAGAGCACTACAGCAGAACAATAGACCAGGACAGAGAGAGAGCACTACAGCAGAACAGTAGACCAGGACTGAGAGAGAGCACTACAGCAGAACAATAGACCAGGACTGAGAGAGAGCACTACAGCAGAACAATAGACCAGGACTGAGAGAGAGAGAGAGCACTACAGCAGAACAGTAGACCAGGACTGAGAGAGAGCACTACAGCAGAACAATAGACCAGGACAGAGAGAGAGCACTACAGCAGAACAATAGACCAGGACTGAGAGAGAGCACTACAGCAGAACAATAGACCAGGACTGAGAGAGAGCACTACAGCAGAACAATAGACCAGGACTGAGAGAGAGAGAGAGCACTACAGCAGAACAGTAGACCAGGACTGAGAGAGAGCACTACAGCAGAACAATAGACCAGGACAGAGAGAGAGCACTACAGCAGAACAATAGACCAGGACTGAGAGAGAGAGAGAGCACTACAGCAGAACAGTAGACCAGGACTGAGAGAGAGCACTACAGCAGAACAGTAGACCAGGACAGAGAGAGAGCACTACAGCAGAACAATAGACCAGGACAGAGAGAGAGCACTACAGCAGAACAATAGACCAGGACTGAGAGAGAGCACTACAGCAGAACAGTAGACCAGGACAGAGAGAGAGCACTACAGCAGAACAATAGACCAGGACAGAGAGAGAGCACTACAGCAGAACAATAGACCAGGACAGAGAGAGAGCACTACAGCAGAACAATAGACCAGGACTGAGAGAGAGCACTACAGCAGAACAATAGACCAGGACTGAGAGAGAGAGAGAGCACTACAGCAGAACAGTAGACCAGGACTGAGAGAGAGCACTACAGCAGAACAATAGACCAGGACAGAGAGAGAGCACTACAGCAGAACAATAGACCAGGACTGAGAGAGAGCACTACAGCAGAACAATAGACCAGGACTGAGAGAGAGCACTACAGCAGAACAATAGACCAGGACTGAGAGAGAGAGAGAGCACTACAGCAGAACAGTAGACCAGGACTGAGAGAGAGCACTACAGCAGAACAGTAGACCAGGACTGAGAGAGAGCACTACAGCAGAACAATAGACCAGGACAGAGAGAGAGAGAGAGCACTACAGCAGAACAGTAGACCAGGACAGAGAGAGAGCACTACAGCAGAACAGTAGACCAGGACAGAGAGAGAGCACTACAGCAGAACACTAGACCAGGACTGAGAGAGAGCACTACAGCAGAACAATAGACCAGGACAGAGAGAGAGCACTACAGCAGAACAGTAGACCAGGACTGAGAGAGAGCACTACAGCAGAACAATAGACCAGGACTGAGAGAGAGCACTACAGCAGAACAATAGACCAGGACTGAGAGAGAGAGAGAGCACTACAGCAGAACAGTAGACCAGGACTGAGAGAGAGCACTACAGCAGAACAATAGACCAGGACAGAGAGAGAGCACTACAGCAGAACAATAGACCAGGACTGAGAGAGAGCACTACAGCAGAACAATAGACCAGGACTGAGAGAGAGCACTACAGCAGAACAATAGACCAGGACTGAGAGAGAGAGAGAGCACTACAGCAGAACAGTAGACCAGGACTGAGAGAGAGCACTACAGCAGAACAGTAGACCAGGACTGAGAGAGAGCACTACAGCAGAACAATAGACCAGGACAGAGAGAGAGAGAGAGCACTACAGCAGAACAGTAGACCAGGACAGAGAGAGAGCACTACAGCAGAACAGTAGACCAGGACAGAGAGAGAGCACTACAGCAGAACAATAGACCAGGACTGAGAGAGAGCACTACAGCAGAACAATAGACCAGGACAGAGAGAGAGCACTACAGCAGAACAGTAGACCAGGACTGAGAGAGAGCACTACAGCAGAACAATAGACCAGGACAGAGAGAGAGCACTACAGCAGAACAGTAGACCAGGACTGAGAGAGAGCACTACAGCAGAACAATAGACCAGGACAGAGAGAGAGCACTACAGCAGAACACTAGACCAGGACTGAGAGAGAGCACTACAGCAGAACAATAGACCAGGACAGAGAGAGAGCACTACAGCAGAACAATAGACCAGGACTGAGAGAGAGAGAGAGCACTACAGCAGAACACTAGACCAGGACTGAGAGAGAGCACTACAGCAGAACAATAGACCAGGACAGAGAGAGAGCACTACAGCAGAACAATAGACCAGGACTGAGAGAGAGAGAGAGCACTACAGCAGAACAGTAGACCAGGACTGAGAGAGAGCACTACAGCAGAACAATAGACCAGGACAGAGAGAGAGCACTACAGCAGAACAATAGACCAGGACTGAGAGAGAGCACTACAGCAGAACAATAGACCAGGACTGAGAGAGAGCACTACAGCAGAACAATAGACCAGGACTGAGAGAGAGAGAGAGCACTACAGCAGAACAGTAGACCAGGACTGAGAGAGAGCACTACAGCAGAACAGTAGACCAGGACTGAGAGAGAGCACTACAGCAGAACAATAGACCAGGACAGAGAGAGAGAGAGAGCACTACAGCAGAACAGTAGACCAGGACAGAGAGAGAGCACTACAGCAGAACAGTAGACCAGGACAGAGAGAGAGCACTACAGCAGAACACTAGACCAGGACTGAGAGAGAGCACTACAGCAGAACAATAGACCAGGACAGAGAGAGAGCACTACAGCAGAACAGTAGACCAGGACTGAGAGAGAGCACTACAGCAGAACAATAGACCAGGACTGAGAGAGAGCACTACAGCAGAACAATAGACCAGGACTGAGAGAGAGAGAGAGCACTACAGCAGAACAGTAGACCAGGACTGAGAGAGAGCACTACAGCAGAACAATAGACCAGGACAGAGAGAGAGCACTACAGCAGAACAATAGACCAGGACTGAGAGAGAGCACTACAGCAGAACAATAGACCAGGACTGAGAGAGAGCACTACAGCAGAACAATAGACCAGGACTGAGAGAGAGAGAGAGCACTACAGCAGAACAGTAGACCAGGACTGAGAGAGAGCACTACAGCAGAACAGTAGACCAGGACTGAGAGAGAGCACTACAGCAGAACAATAGACCAGGACAGAGAGAGAGAGAGAGCACTACAGCAGAACAGTAGACCAGGACAGAGAGAGAGCACTACAGCAGAACAGTAGACCAGGACAGAGAGAGAGCACTACAGCAGAACAATAGACCAGGACTGAGAGAGAGCACTACAGCAGAACAATAGACCAGGACAGAGAGAGAGCACTACAGCAGAACAGTAGACCAGGACTGAGAGAGAGCACTACAGCAGAACAATAGACCAGGACAGAGAGAGAGCACTACAGCAGAACAGTAGACCAGGACTGAGAGAGAGCACTACAGCAGAACAATAGACCAGGACAGAGAGAGAGCACTACAGCAGAACACTAGACCAGGACTGAGAGAGAGCACTACAGCAGAACAATAGACCAGGACAGAGAGAGAGCACTACAGCAGAACAATAGACCAGGACTGAGAGAGAGCACTACAGCAGAACAATAGACCAGGACTGAGAGAGAGCACTACAGCAGAACAATAGACCAGGACTGAGAGAGAGCACTACAGCAGAACAATAGACCAGGACAGAGAGAGAGCACTACAGCAGAACACTAGACCAGGACTGAGAGAGAGCACTACAGCAGAACAATAGACCAGGACAGAGAGAGAGCACTACAGCAGAACAATAAACCAGGACAGAGACACTCCCCGGAAAGACATTCAGTACCGACTGAACACAGACGTCAGTTCAACATCTACATTCGACTGAGTTGTCAACTAACGTGAATTCAACGTGAAATCAACTAAACATTTTATCACTGGATTTAGGCTTAAATTCGGGTGAATAAAAGACAAACTTTCTCGAAATGTCTTAAGATTGACGACTGACATCGAGTCGCATTGAGTCTTTCTTTCTTTTTATGACGTAGCGGCACATTGAGAGCTTTCAGAAATAGATAAAGTTACAGACAAACCAATCAGATGGGTGGACTGAGGGGACCTGATCTAATGGGTGGACTGAGGGGATCTGATCTAATGGGTGGACTGAGGGGACCTGATCTAATGGGTGGACTGAGGGGATCTGATCTAATGGGTGGACTGAGGGGACCTGATCTAATGGGTGGACTGAGGGGATCTGATCTAATGGGTGGACTGAAGGGGACCTGATCTAATGGGTGGACTGAAGGGGACCTGATCTAATGGGTGGACTGAGGGGATCTGATCTAATGGGTGGACTGAAGGGGACCTGATCTAATGGGTGGACTGAGGGGGATCTGATCTAATGGGTGGACTGAGGGGACCTGATCTAATGGGTGGACTGAAGGGGATCTGATCTAATGGGTGGACTGAGGGGACCTGATCTAATGGGTGGACTGAAGGGGACCTGATCTAATGGGTGGACTGAGGGGACCTGATCTAATGGGTGGACTGAGGGGATCTGATCTAATGGGTGGACTGAGGGGACCTGATCTAATGGGTGGACTGAAGGGGACCTGATCTAATGGGTGGACTGAAGGGGACCTGATCTAATGGGTGGACTGAGGGGATCTGATCTAATGGGTGGACTGAGGGGATCTGATCTAATATGTCGACTGAGGGGATCTGATCTAATGGGTGGACTGAGGGGATCTGATCTAATGGGTGGACTGAAGGGGACCTGATCTAATGGGTGGACTGAGGGGACCTGATCTAATGGGTGGACTGAGGGGACCTGATCTAATGGGTGGACTGAAGGGGATCTGATCTAATGGGTGGACTGAGGGGACCTGATCTAATGGGTGGACTGAAGGGGACCTGATCTAATGGGTGGACTGAGGGGACCTGATCTAATGGGTGGACTGAGGGGATCTGATCTAATGGGTGGACTGAGGGGACCTGATCTAATGGGTGGACTGAAGGGGACCTGATCTAATGGGTGGACTGAAGGGGACCTGATCTAATGGGTGGACTGAGGGGATCTGATCTAATGGGTGGACTGAGGGGATCTGATCTAATATGTCGACTGAGGGGATCTGATCTAATGGGTGGACTGAGGGGACCTGATCTAATGGGTGGACTGAAGGGGATCTGATCTAATGGGTGGACTGAGGGGACCTGATCTAATGGGTGGACTGAAGGGGACCTGATCTAATGGGTGGACTGAGGGGACCTGATCTAATGGGTGGACTGAGGGGATCTGATCTAATGGGTGGACTGAGGGGACCTGATCTAATGGGTGGACTGAAGGGGACCTGATCTAATGGGTGGACTGAAGGGGACCTGATCTAATGGGTGGACTGAGGGGATCTGATCTAATGGGTGGACTGAGGGGATCTGATCTAATATGTCGACTGAGGGGATCTGATCTAATGGGTGGACTGAGGGGATCTGATCTAATGGTTGGACTGAAGGGGATCTGATCTAATGGGTGGACTGAGGGGACCTGATCTAATGGGTGGACTGAAGGGGACCTGATCTAATGGGTGGACTGAGGGGATCTGATCTAATGGGTGGACTGAAGGGGACCTGATCTAATGGGTGGACTGAGGGGACCTGATCTAATGGGTGGACTGAGGGGATCTGATCTAATGGGTGGACTGAGGGGACCTGATCTAATGGGTGGACTGAGGGGATCTGATCTAATGGGTGGACTGAAGGGGACCTGATCTAATGGGTGGACTGAAGGGGATCTGATCTAATGGGTGGACTGAGGGGATCTGATCTAATGGGTGGACTGAGGGGACCTGATCTAATGGGTGGACTGAGGGGATCTGATCTAATGGGTGGACTGAGGGGATCTGATCTAATGGGTGGACTGAAGGGGACCTGATCTAATGGGTGGACTGAGGGGACCTGATCTAATGGGTGGACTGAAGGGGACCTGATCTAATGGGTGGACTGAGGGGACCTGATCTAATGGGTGGACTGAAGGGGACCTGATCTAATGGGTGGACTGAGGGGACCTGATCTAATGGGTGGACTGAAGGGGACCTGATCTAATGGGTGGACTGAAGGGGACCTGATCTAATGGGTGGACTGAAGGGGACCTGATCTAATGGGTGGACTGAAGGGGACCTGATCTAATGGGTGGACTGAGGGGACCTGATCTAATGGGTGGACTGAGGGGATCCACAGTTACACAACAATACAACCCTGAGACAGAGGAGATGAGGTAGAGAGGGAAAGAGAAAGAGATGGGGATGAAGGTAAGGAGACGAGGAGATAGAAAAGAGAAAAGGGGAAAGAGAAAAAGAGAGTGACAGAGAGAGGGGGAGAGAAAAATGTAATACATACAGTACCAGTCAAAAGTTTGGACACACCTACTCATTCCAGGGTTTTTCTTTATTTTGTATGACTATTTTCTACATTGTAGAATAATAGTGAAGACATCAACACTATGAAATAACACATATGGAATCATGTAGTAACCAAAAAATTGTTAAACAAATAAAAATATATGTTAGATTTTAAATTCTTCAAAGTAGCCACCCTTTGCCTTGATGACAACTTTGCACACTCTTGGCATTCTCTCAACCAGCTTCATGAGGTAGTCACCTGGAATGTATTTCAATTAACATGTGTGCCTTGTTAAAAGTTCATTTGTGTAATTTCTTCCCTTATTAATGCATTTGAGCCAGTCAGTTGTGTTGTGACAAGGTAGGGTTGGTATACAGAAGATAGCCCTATAGGTAAAAGACCAAGTCCATATTATGGCAAGAACAGTTCAAATAAGCAAAGAGAAATGACAGTTCATCATTACTTTAAGACATGAAGGTCAGTCAATGCGGAACATTTCAAGAACTTTTGAAAGTTTCTTCAAGTGCAGTCGCAAAAACCATCAAGATCTACGATGAAACTGGCTCTCATGAGGACCGCCACAGGACAGGAAGACCCAGAGGTCCCTCTGCTGCAGAGGATACGTTCATTAGAGTTACTAGTCTCATAAATTGCAGCCCAAATAAATGCTTCACGGAGTTCAAGTAACAGACACATCTCAACATCAACTGTTCAGAGGAGACTGTGTGAATCAGGCCTTCATGGACGAATTGCTGCAAAGAAACCACTACTAAAGGACACCAGTAAGAAGAAGAGACTTGCTTGGGCCAAGAAACACAAGCAAACGTTTTCTGTAGATGTGGATCAGACCTGCACAACGGTCAGGAGGAATTTTGGACAATTCCCCTTTACAAAACTGTTTCAGTTCAGCAATATTCTTGGGATGTCTGGTGTGAACTGCTCTCTTGAGGTCATGTCACAGCATCTCAATTGGGATGATGTCAGGACTCTGACTGAGCCACTCCAGAAGGCGTATTTTCTTCTGTTGAAGCCATTCTGTTGTTGATTTACTTCTGTGTTTTGGGTCTTTGTCCTGTTGCATCACCTAACTTCTGTTGAGCTTCAGTTGGCAGACAGATAGCCTTACATTCTCCTGCAAAATGTATTGATAAACTTGGGAATTCATTTTCCCGTCGACGATAGCAAGATGTCCAAACCCTGAGGTATCAAAGCAGTCCCAATCCATGAGGCTCCCTCCACCATACTTTGCAGTTGGGCTGAGGGTTTTGATGTTGCTGTGCCTTTTTTCTCCATACATAGTGTTGTGTTCCTTCCAAACAACTCAACTGTAGTTTCATCTGTCCACAGAATATTTTGCCAGTAGCGCTGTGGAACATCCAGGTGCTCTTTTGCAAACTTCAGACGTGCAGCAATGTTTTTTTTGGACGGCAGTGGCTTCTTCCGTGGTGTCCTCCCATGAACACCATTCTTGATAAGTGTTTTACGTAGCGTAGACTCGTCAACAGAGATGTTAGCATGTTCCAGAGATTTCTGTAAGTCTTTAGCTGGTACTCTAGGATTCTTCTTAACCTCATTGAGCATTCTACGCTGTGCTCTTGCAGTCATCTTTGCAGGACGGCCACTCCTAGGGAGAGTAGCAACAGTGCTGAACTTTCTCCATTTATAGACAATTTGTCTTACCGTGGACTGATGAACAGCAAGGCTTTTAGAGATACTTTTGTAACCCTTTCCAGCTTTATGCAAGTCAACAATTCTTAATCTTAGGTCGTCTGAGATCTCTTTTGTTCAAGGCATTGTTCACATCAGACAATGCTTCTTGTGAATAGCAAACTCAAATTTTGTGAGTGTTTTTTATAGGGCAAGGCAGCTCTAACCAACATTTCTAATCTCGTCTCATTGATTGGACTCCAGGTTAGTTGACTTCTGACTTCAATTACCTTTTGGAGAAGTCATTAGCCTCAGGGGTTCACATACTTTTTCCAACCTACACTGTGAATGTTTAAATGATGTATTCAATATAGACAAGACAAACACAATAATTTGTGTGTTATTAGTTTAAGCACACTGTGTTTGTCTATTGTTGCGACTTAGATGAAGATCAGGTCAAATTTGATGACCAATTTATGCAGAAATCCAGATCATTCCAAAGGGTTCACATCTGTTTTCTTACCACTGTATGACTGGGAGACATGAAGAGATGAGACTCCTTCCTGTCTGTCTCAGGGTAGTGTGTGTTTGGTTCTACTATCCTTCACTACCAGAAGTCCTCACGAGGAGAGTAAAGAAAACAACTGATTCCCAATCAAAATCCTATTTTCCCTTAACCCTAACATTAAACCTTCACCTAACTCTAACCTTAACCCTAACCCCTAAACTTAACCCCTAACCCTAAAACCTAAAATAGCCTTTTACCTTCTAGGGACAGGAGAAATGTTCCTTCTGGTCCCCACAAGGATAGTACAACCAAACACACACACACACACACACACACACACACACACACACACACACACACACACACACACACACACACACACACACACACACACACACACACACACACACACACACACACACACGCACGCATGCAAGTACGCACACACACATGCACCACAAACTCTTAACAATACACACTCACATACCCACACAGCTAAAACACATTGAAAATGACAATATATCATGATAAAGGACTGTCGAATGTGAATCATTGAAAAACCATAAATATCCCAACAACCAACACAGTGAAACAACAGAGTGGTAGGTAGGTGAAACCAACACAGTGAAACAGACAGACAGAGTGGTAGGTAGGTGAAACCAACACAGTGAAACAGACAGAGTGGTAGGTAGGTGAAACCAGCACAGTGAAACAGACAGACAGAGTGGTAGGTAGGTGAAACCAGCACAGTGAAACAGACAGACAGAGTGGTAGGTAGGTGAAACCAGCACAGTGAAACAGACAGAGTGGTAGGTAGGTGAAACCAGCACAGTGAAACAGACAGACAGAGTGGTAGGTAGGTGAAACCAACACAGTGAAACAGACAGACAGAGTGGTAGGTAGGTGAAACCAGCACAGTGAAACAGACAGACAGAGTGGTAGGTAGGTGAAACCAACACAGTGAAACAGACAAAGTGGTAGGTAGGTGAAACCAACACAGTGAAACAGACAGACAGAGTGGTAGGTAGGTGAAACCAGCACAGTGAAACAGACAGAGTGGTAGGTAGGTGAAACCAACACAGTGAAACAACAGACAGAGTGGTAGGTAGGTGAAACCAGCACAGTGAAACAGACAGAGTGGTAGGTAGGTGAAACCAGCACAGTGAAACAGCAGACAGAGTGGTAGGTAGGTGAAACCAACACAGGGAAACAGACAGACAGAGTGGTAGGTAGGTGAAACCAGCACAGTGAAACAGACAGAGTGGTAGGTAGGTGAAACCAACACAGTGAAACAGACAGAGTGGTAGGTAGGTGAAACCAACACAGTGAAACAACAGACAGAGTGGTAGGTAGGTGAAACCAACACAGTGAAACAGACAGAGTGGTAGGTAGGTGAAACCAACACAGTGAAACAGACAGAGTGGTAGGTAGGTGAAACCAACACAGTGAAACAGGCAGACAGAGTGGTAGGTAGGTGAAACCAACACAGTGAAACAGACAAAGTGGTAGGTAGGTGAAACCAACACAGTGAAACAGACAGACAGAGTGGTAGGTAGGTGAAACCAACACAGTGAAACAGACAAAGTGGTAGGTAGGTGAAACCAACACAGTGAAACAGACAGACAGAGTGGTAGGTAGGTGAAACCAGCACAGTGAAACAGACAGAGTGGTAGGTAGGTGAAACCAACACAGTGAAACAACAGACAGAGTGGTAGGTAGGTGAAACCAGCACAGTGAAACAGACAGAGTGGTAGGTAGGTGAAACCAGCACAGTGAAACAGCAGACAGAGTGGTAGGTAGGTGAAACCAACACAGGGAAACAGACAGACAGAGTGGTAGGTAGGTGAAACCAACACAGTGAAACAGACAGAGTGGTAGGTAGGTGAAACCAACACAGTGAAACAGACAGAGTGGTAGGTAGGTGAAACCAACACAGTGAAACAGACAGAGTGGTAGGTAGGTGAAACCAACACAGTGAAACAGACAGAGTGGTAGGTAGGTGAAACCAACACAGTGAAACAGACAGACAGAGTGGTAGGTAGGTGAAACCAACACAGTGAAACAGACAGAGTGGTAGGTAGGTGAAACCAACACAGTGAAACAGCAGACAGAGTGGTAGGTAGGTGAAACCAACACAGTGAAACAGACAGAGTGGTAGGTAGGTGAAACCAACACAGTGAAACAGACAGAGTGGTAGGTAGGTGAAACCAGCACAGTGAAACAGACAGAGTGGTAGGTAGGTGAAACCAACACAGTGAAACAGACAGAGTGGTAGGTAGGTGAAACCAACACAGTGAAACAACAGACAGAGTGGTAGGTAGGTGAAACCAACACAGTGAAACAGACAGAGTGGTAGGTAGGTGAAACCAGCACAGTGAAACAGACAGAGTGGTAGGTAGGTGAAACCAACACAGTGAAACAGACAGAGTGGTAGGTAGGTGAAACCAACACAGTGAAACAGACAGAGTGGTAGGTAGGTGAAACCAACACAGTGAAACAGACAGAGTGGTAGGTAGGTGAAACCAACACAGTGAAACAACAGACAGAGTGGTAGGTAGGTGAAACCAGCACAGTGAAACAGACAGAGTGGTAGGTAGGTGAAACCAACACAGTGAAACAGACAGAGTGGTAGGTAGGTGAAACCAACACAGTGAAACAGACAGAGTGGTAGGTAGGTGAAACCAACACAGTGAAACAGACAGACAGAGTGGTAGGTAGGTGAAACCAACACAGTGAAACAGACAGAGTGGTAGGTAGGTGAAACCAACACAGTGAAACAACAGACAGAGTGGTAGGTAGGTGAAACCAGCACAGTGAAACAGACAGAGTGGTAGGTAGGTGAAACCAGCACAGTGAAACAGCAGACAGAGTGGTAGGTAGGTGAAACCAACACAGGGAAACAGACAGACAGAGTGGTAGGTAGGTGAAACCAGCACAGTGAAACAGACAGAGTGGTAGGTAGGTGAAACCAGCACAGTGAAACAGACAGAGTGGTAGGTAGGTGAAACCAACACAGTGAAACAGACAGAGTGGTAGGTAGGTGAAACCAGCACAGTGAAACAAACAGAGTGGTAGGTAGGTGAAACCAGCACAGTGAAACAGACAGAGTGGTAGGTAGGTGAAACCAACACAGTGAAACAGACAGAGTGGTAGGTAGGTGAAACCAGCACAGTGAAACAGACAGAGTGGTAGGTAGGTGAAACCAACACAGTGAAACAGACAGAGTGGTAGGTAGGTGAAACCAACACAGTGAAACAGACAGAATGGTAGGTAGGTGAAACCAACACAGTGAAACAGACAGAATGGTAGGTAGGTGAAACCAACACAGTGAAACAGACAGAGTGGTAGGTAGGTGAAACCAACACAGTGAAACAACAGACAGAGTGGTAGGTAGGTGAAAGGAAATAGTTACATTTTGAGTCCTTCGCCGTTTTCAGAGCAGATTGCAGACGCTCCAACATTTTCTGCCAATTTTCTGACTAAATCCAAATAATCCCGAAATAACCTCAATCTGCGATTTACTTTGAACAAATTAAAGAAGCAAAAAACAGAGATACAAAATAAAACATTCTCTTTGTGCAAACCTTATGTTGTCCAACTGTCTGCTACTGAGTAGTGACTATCAGAGAGAGAGAGAGGGGATTGAGAGAGAGAGGAGGAATGAGTGTCTGCTACTGAGTGCTGACTATCGGAGGGAGGGAGGGAGGGAGGGAGGGAGGGAGGGAGGGAGGGAGGGAGGGAGGGAGGGAGGGAGGGAGGGAGGGAGGGAGGGAGGGAGGGAGGGGAACAGGATGGAGATAGGAGAACAGGAGGGAGGGAGGGGGGAGAGGAGAGAAGGAGGGAGGGAGGGAGGGAGGGAGGGAGGGAGAGAAGGAGAGAAGGAGGGAGGAAGGAAGGGGAGAGAAAGGAAGGAGGGGAGGAGAGAAGGAGTGAGGGAGGAGATAAGGAAGGAAGGAGGGAGGGAGGAGAGAGGGAGGGAGGGGAGAGAGGAGGGAGGGGAGAGAGGAAGGAAGGAAGGGAGGAGAGAAGGAGGGAGGGAGGAGAGAAGGAGGGAGGGAGGGAGGGAGGGAGGGAGGGAGGGAGGGAGGGAGGGAGGGAGGGAGGGAGGGGAACAGGATGGAGGGAGGGGGGAGAGGAGAGAAGGAGGGAGGGAGGGAGGGAGGGAGGGAGGGAGGGAGGGAGGGGAGAGAAGGAGGGAGGAAAGGAAGGGGAGAGAAAGGAAGGAGGGGAGGAGAGAAGGAGTGAGGGAGGAGATAAGGAAGGAAGGAGGGAGGGAGGAGAGAGGGAGGGAGGGGAGAGAGGAGGGAGGGGAGGGAGGGAGGGAGGGAGGGAGGGAGGGAGGGAGGGAGGGAGGGAGGGAGGGAGGGAGGGAGGGAGGGAGGGAGGGAGGGGGGGAGGGAAACTCATGTTGGACACCAGAGCAGCTGAGGTTCAAACCATGACATCATGTGGTGTGTGTGTGTGTGTGTGTGTGTGTGTGTGTGTGTGTGTGTGTGTGTGTGTGTGTGTGTGTGTGTGTGTGTGTGTGTGTGTGTGTGTGTGTGTGTGTGTGTGTGTGTGTGTGTGTGTGTGTGTGTCATTACAACTCTGACTACAAAATATGAAAAAAGTTGAAATACGTGTAGTGTGAACTCAAATGTACCACAGACAACATGGCTGACACAGATAGAAAAACATATGCTTGATCATGCACACATGAGTTGGCATGGTGACACACCAGTGAGCACACACACACAAACACACACGTTTGTTTTACTATCTGTGTGGGGACCAAACAATTGATTCCCGATTCGAAATCCTATTTTTCATAACCACTAACCCTTAGAGTTAGGTGAAGGTTTAGGGGTTATGGGTTTGGGTTAGGATACGTTTGTCATTCTGGGGCATTGTGTGTAGATTGATGAGGAATCTTTTTTTATTTAATCGATTTTAGAATAAGGCTGTAACGTAACAAAATGTGGAAAAAGTCAAGGAGTCTGAATACTTTCCCAATGCACTGTATGTATGTATGTATGTATGTATGTATGTCAAATCAAATCAAATCAAATCAAATTTTATTAGTCACATACACATGGTTAGCAGATGTTAATGCGAGTGTAGCGAAATGCTTGTGCTTCTAGTTCCGACAATGCAGTAATAACCAACGAGTAATCTAACCTAACAATTCCACAACTACTACCTTATACACACACAAGTGTAAAGGGATAAAGAATATGTACATAAAGATATATGAATGAGTGGTGGTACAGAACGGCATGGCAAGATGCAGTAGATGGTATAGAGTACGGTATATACATATGAGATGAGTACTGTAGGGTATGTAAACATAAAGTGGCATAGTTTAAAGTGGCTAGTGGTACATGTATTACATAAAGATGGCAAGATGCAGTAGATGATATAGAGTACAGTATATACATATGAGATGGGTAATGTAGGGTATGTAAACATTATATTAAGTGGCATTGTTTAAAGTGGCTAGTGGTACATTTTTACATAATTTCCATCAATTCCCATTTTTAAAGTGGCTGGAGTTGAGTCAGTATGTTGGCAGCGGCCGCTAAATGTTAGTGGTGGCTGTTTAACAGTCTGATGGCCTTGAGATAGAAGCTGTTTTTCAGTCTCTCGGTCCCTGCTTTGATGCACCTGTACTGACCTCGCCTTCTGGATGATAGCGGGGTGAACAGGCAGTGGCTTGGGTGGTTGTTGTCCTTGATGATCTTTATGGCCTTCCTGTGACATCGGGTGGTGTAGGTGTCCTGGAGGGCAGGTAGTTTGCCCCCGGTGATGCGTTCTGCAGACCTCACTACCCTCTGGAGAGCCTTACGGTTGTGGGCGGAGCAGTTGCCGTACCAGGCGGTGATACAGCCCGACAGGATGCTCTCGATTGTGCATCTGTAGAAGTTTGTGAGTGCTTTTGGTGACAAGCCGAATTTCTTCAGCCTCCTGAGGTTGAAGAGGCGCTGCTGCGCCTTCTTCACGACGCTGTCTGTGTGGGTGGACCAATTCAGTTTGTCCGTGATGTGTACACCGAGGAACTTAAAACTTTCCACCTTCTCCACTACTGACCCGTCGATGTGGATAGGGGGGTGCTCCCTCTGCTGTTTCCTGAAGTCCACAATCATCTCCTTTGTTTTGTTGACGTTGAGTGTGAGGTTATTTTCCTGACACCACACTCCGAGGGCCCTCACCTCCTCCCTGTAGGCCGTCTCGTCGTTGTTGGTAATCAAGCCTACCACTGTAGTGTCATCCGCAAACTTGATGATTGAGTTGGAGGCGTGCATGGCCACGCAGTCGTGGGTGAACAGGGAGTACAGGAGAGGGCTCAGAACGCACCCTTGTGGGGCCCCAGTGTTGAGGATCAGCGGGGTGGAGATGTTGTTACCTACCCTCACCACCTGGGGGCGGCCCGTCAGGAAGTCCAGGACCCAGTTGCACAGGGCGGGGTCGAGACCCAGGGTCTCGAGCTTGATGACGAGTTTGGAGGGTACTATGGTGTTAAATGCTGAGCTGTAATCGATGAACAGCATTCTCACATGGGTATTCCTCTTGTCCAGATGGGTTAGGGCAGTGTGCAGTGTGGTTGCGATTGCGTCGTCTGTGGACCTATTGGGGCGGTAAGCAAACTGAAGTGGGTCTAGGGTGTCCGGTAGGGTGGAGGTGATATGGTCCTTAACTTGTCTCTCAAAGCACTTCATGATGACGGAAGTGAGTGCTACGGGGCGGTAGTCGTTTAGCTCAGTTACCTTAGCTTTCTTGGGAACAGGAACAATGGTGGCCCTCTTGAAGCATGTGGGAACAGCAGACTGGGATAAGGATTGATTGAATATGTCCGTAAACACACCAGCCAGCTGGTCTGCGCATGCTCTGAGGACGCGGCTGGGAATGCATGTATGTATGTATGTATGTATGTATGTATGTATGTATGTATGTATGTATGTATGTATGTATGTATGTATGTATGTATGTGAGAGAGAGAGAGAGAGAGAGAGAGACAACAAACAGACAGACACCAAACATTAAGAACACCCCCTTTTGCCCTCAGAACAGCCTCAACTCGTTGGGACATGGACTCTGAGGTGTTGAACGTGTTCCACAGAGATGCTGTTGACTCTAATGCTTCCCACAGTTGTGTCAAGTTGGCTGGATGTCCTTTGGGTGGTGAACCATTCTTGATACACACGGGGAAACTGTTGAGAGTGAAAAACCCAGCAGCGTTGCAGTTCTTGACACAAACCGGTGCCCCTGGCACCTACTACCACACCCCGTTCAAAGGCACTTTAGTCTTTTGTCTTGCCCATTCACCCTCTGAATGAAACACATACAATCCATGTCTCAATTGTCTCAAGACTTAAAAATCCTTCTTTAACCCGTCTCCTCCCCTTCATCTACACTGATTGAATTAGATTTAACAGGAGACATCAATAAGGGATCATAGCTTTCACCTGGATTCACCTGGTCAGTCTGTCATGGAAAGAGCAGGTGTTCTTAATGTTTTGTACACTCAGTGTATACATCATTAGGTTGTATGTATTGTTAAGATATAGGCCTGTTGTAAATGTGTTTTATTGTGGCGCCATCATCTTTATTGCAGACAGGAAATACAAAACACACACATACCTTTAAGCTCCATAGTCATCAGACAGGAAATAAACTGTCCTTTGAAAAAGCAACTGAGAAAACAGGACCATGTTTGAAAAACACGTGTTTCTGTTGTTTATGTCAATATGACACAAGTAAGGAAACAGAGTCAGAAATCAGGAAGGCAGACAGGCTCTATAGACCTCCATAGATGAGTGACTGTGTCCAACACACCTCTTGTTACATTGGACACCTACTGACCTAAACATTTTTTTATTAAATATATATTTTATGTATTGCTAAAATAAAGATTATAAACGACTCACCCCCATTGGCGAGGTCCTGTGAGGCAATGACAAAGCCAAACCCCTCCCCTGGCCGTCTCCGTAGCTCCACCTCCTGACCCCTGACTGACCCCCGGGCCCTTCCCCCTCTACCGTCCACCGGGCCCTTGGCCATGGCCCCCAGCCCCACCCTCCCTCTTCCCCCACCTCCAGGGGGCATGGCTGGGGGCCCAGGGCCACTCCCCTCCTCCATCCCCAGCCAGTCCCTGGGCTCCAGGGTGATGGTTACCGGGACTGAGTCCAGGAAGGAGGTACTCTGGACCAAGGAGGGAAGTTCAGTGGAAGGTGAGGCTGGGGCGGGGCCACTGTGGCTGGGGGGGAGGTGCAGGGGCACCAAGGCATCTGAGGTGGAGGTGGAAGGCAAGTCGGATGGGGAGGGGAGGCCGTGAGAGGGGGAAGAGGGGCCAAGCGGAGAGGGGAAGGGTTTGTAGATGTTAGGGGAGACAGGAGAGAGGAAGGACCCTGGAGAGAGAGAGAGAGAAAGAGAGAGAGACAGAGACAGAGAAAGAGACAAAGCGAGAGAGAGACCAAGAGAGAGAGAGAGAGAGAGAGAGAGAGAGAGAGAGAGAGAGAGAGAGAGAGAGAGAGAGAGAGAGAAAGAGTAGGGGGAGAGAGAGAGAGAGAGAGAGAGAGAGAGAGAGAGAGAGAGAGAGAGAGAGAGAGACAGACAGACAGAGAGAAGAGAAAATACTTTAGCCATAACAATAATGATTTACCATTTCCAACAGCAACATTATAGATTCAGAAAGCTTTATTGTCCCAACATTAGGCAATAGGCATTATGCCTCGTGTTGTTTTCATTCGTACAAACGTTCCACTGTTTTGTGACAAGAGAAGTGATCATAACAACAGCTGATCAATAACAAGACAGCAGTTCATCTATTCACCACATGAGAACGTCATTAATGAACCCAACACAGAGACAACTGAAACTCTGAGGTGAATCCAGCCTGGACTTGGGACACAATAACCTGGTCTGAAAGCTAGAGTGGTTTCTGCTTCGATGGGAGGATCCTAAACACTACTCCTATTGTTCCCCAAGTACTGAAGTTACATTAAGAGTATTTAAACCTAAAGTACTGAAGTTACATTACGAGTATTTAAACCTAAAGTACTGAAGTTACATTACGAGTATTTAAACCTAAAGTACTGAAGTTACATTAAGAGTATTTAAACCTAAAGTACTGAAGTTACATTACGAGTATTTAAACCTAAAGTACTGAAGTTACATTAAGAGTATTTAAACCTAAAGTACTGAAGTTACATTACGAGTATTTAAACCTAAAGTACTGAAGTTACATTACGAGTATTTAAACCTAAAGTACTGAAGTTACATTACGAGTATTTAAACCTAAAGTACTGAAGTTACATTACGAGTATTTAAACCTAAAGTACTGAAGTTACATTACGAGTATTTAAACCTAAAGTACTGAAGTTACATTACGAGTATTTAAACCTAAAGTACTGAAGTTACATTACGAGTATTTAAACCTAAAGTACTGAAGTTACATTACGAGTATTTAAACCTAAAGTACTGAAGTTACATTACGAGTATTTAAACCTAAAGTACTGAAGTTACATTACGAGTATTTAAACCTAAAGTACTGAAGTTACATTACGAGTATTTAAACCTAAAGTACTGAAGTTACATTACGAGTATTTAAACCTAAAGTACTGAAGTTACATTACGAGTATTTAAACCTAAAGTACTGAAGTTACATTACGAGTATTTAAACCTAAAGTACTGAAGTTACATTACGAGTATTTAAACCTAAAGTACTGAAGTTACATTACGAGTATTTAAACCTAAAGTACTGAAGTTACATTACGAGTATTTAAACCTAAAGTACTGAAGTTACATTACGAGTATTTAAACCTAAAGTACTGAAGTTACATTACGAGTATTTAAACCTAAAGTACTGAAGTTACATTACGAGTATTTAAACCTAAAGTACTGAAGTTACATTACGAGTATTTAAACCTAAAGTACTGAAGTTACATTACGAGTATTTAAACCTAAAGTACTGAAGTTACATTACGAGTATTTAAACCTAAAGTACTGAAGTTACATTACGAGTATTTAAACCTAAAGTACTGAAGTTACATTACGAGTATTTAAACCTAAAGTACTGAAGTTACATTACGAGTATTTAAACCTAAAGTACTGAAGTTACATTACGAGTATTTAAACCTAAAGTACTGAAGTTACATTACGAGTATTTAAACCTAAAGTACTGAAGTTACATTACGAGTATTTAAACCTAAAGTACTGAAGTTACATTACGAGTATTTAAACCTAAAGTACTGAAGTTACATTACGAGTATTTAAACCTAAAGTACTGAAGTTACATTACGAGTATTTAAACCTAAAGTACTGAAGTTACATTACGAGTATTTAAACCTAAAGTACTGAAGTTACATTACGAGTATTTAAACCTAAAGTACTGAAGTTACATTACGAGTATTTAAACCTAAAGTACTGAAGTTACATTACGAGTATTTAAACCTAAAGTACTGAAGTTACATTACGAGTATTTAAACCTAAAGTACTGAAGTTACATTACGAGTATTTAAACCTAAAGTACTGAAGTTACATTACGAGTATTTAAACCTAAAGTACTGAAGTTACATTACGAGTATTTAAACCTAAAGTACTGAAGTTACATTACGAGTATTTAAACCTAAAGTACTGAAGTTACATTACGAGTATTTAAACCTAAAGTACTGAAGTTACATTACGAGTATTTAAACCTAAAGTACTGAAGTTACATTACGAGTATTTAAACCTAAAGTACTGAAGTTACATTACGAGTATTTAAACCTAAAGTACTGAAGTTACATTACGAGTATTTAAACCTAAAGTACTGAAGTTACATTACGAGTATTTAAACCTAAAGTACTGAAGTTACATTACGAGTATTTAAACCTAAAGTACTGAAGTTACATTACGAGTATTTAAACCTAAAGTACTGAAGTTACATTACGAGTATTTAAACCTAAAGTACTGAAGTTACATTACGAGTATTTAAACCTAAAGTACTGAAGTTACATTACGAGTATTTAAACCTAAAGTACTGAAGTTACATTACGAGTATTTAAACCTAAAGTACTGAAGTTACATTACGAGTATTTAAACCTAAAGTACTGAAGTTACATTACGAGTATTTAAACCTAAAGTACTGAAGTTACATTACGAGTATTTAAACCTAAAGTACTGAAGTTACATTACGAGTATTTAAACCTAAAGTACTGAAGTTACATTACGAGTATTTAAACCTAAAGTACTGAAGTTACATTACGAGTATTTAAACCTAAAGTACTGAAGTTACATTACGAGTATTTAAACCTAAAGTACTGAAGTTACATTACGAGTATTTAAACCTAAAGTACTGAAGTTACATTAAGAGTATTTAAACCTAAAGTACTGAAGTTACATTAAGAGTATTTAAACCTAAAGTACTGAAGTTACATTAAGAGTATTTAAACCTAAAGTACTGAAGTTACTTGTTATATTAAGAGTATTTAAACCTAAAGTACTGAAGTTACTTTACGAGTATTTAAAAAGGAAGAACATCTGGATGAGGGTACTGCACCAAGGCTATCAACAGCAGTAGTATTACTAGTATATATACAGTAGGCAAATATAGTGTACTTGTGGTAGTAGTAGCAATAGTATTGTATTTGTAGTAGTAGTAGTAGTACTATTAGTATTACTAGTATTTATATTGGTAAATACAGTGTATTTGTGGTCGTAGTAGTAGTACTATTAGTATTACTAGTATTTATATTGGTAAATACAGTGTATGTGGTCGTAATAGTATTTATATTGGTAAATACAGTGTATTTGTGGTAGTAGTAGTAGTAGTACTATTAGTATTACTAGTATTTATATTGGTAAATACAGTGTATTTGTGGTAGTAGTAGTAGTAGTACTATTAGTATTACTAGTATTTATATTGGTAAATACAGTGTATTTGTGGTCGTAGTAGTAGTACTATTAGTATTACTAGTATTTATATTGGTAAATACAGTGTATTTGTGGTCGTAGCAGTAGTACTATTAGTATTACTAGTATTTATATTGGTAAATACAGTGTATTTGTGGTAGTAGTAGTAGTACTATTAGTATTACTAGTATTTATATTGGTAAATACAGTGTATTTGTGGTCGTAATAGTATTTATATTGGTAAATACAGTGTATTTGTGGTAGTAGTAGTAGTAGTACTATTAGTATTACTAGTATTTATATTGGTAAATACAGTGTATTTGTGGTAGTAGTAGTAGTAGTACTATTAGTATTACTAGTATTTATATTGGTAAATACAGTGTATTTGTGGTAGTAATAGTAGTAGTACTATTAGTATTACTAGTATTTATATTGGTAAATACAGTGTATTTGTGGTAGTAGTAGTAGTAGTACTATTAGTATTACTAGTATTTATATTGGTAAATACAGTGTATTTGTGGTCGTAATAGTATTTATATTGGTAAATACAGTGTATTTGTGGTAGTAGTAGTAGTACTATTAGTATTACTAGTATTTATATTGGTAAATACAGTGTATTTGTGGTGGTAGTAGTAGTAGTACTATTAGCATTACTAGTATTTAGATTGGTAAATACAGTGTATTTGTGGTCGTAATAGTATTTATATTGGTAAATACAGTGTATTTGTGGTAGTAGTAGTAGTAGTACTATTAGTATTACTAGTATTTATATTGGTAAATACAGTGTATTTGTGGTAGTAGTAGTAATAGTACTATTAGTATTACTAGTATTTATATTGGTAAATACAATGTATTTGTGGTAGTAATAGTAGTAGTACTATTAGTATTACTAGTATTTATATTGGTAAATACAGTGTATTTGTGGTAGTAGTAGTAGTAGTACTATTAGTATTACTAGTATTTATATTGGTAAATACAGTGTATTTGTGGTCGTAGTAGTAGTAGTACTATTAGTATTACTAGTATTTATATTGGTAAATACAGTGTATTTGTGGTCGTAATAGTATTTATATTGGTAAATACAGTGTATTTGTGGTAGTAGTAGTAGTACTATTAGTATTACTAGTATTTATATTTGTAAATACAGTGTATTTGTGGTCGTAATAGTATTTATATTGGTAAATACAGTGTATTTGTAGTCGTAATAGTGTTTATATTGGTAAATACAGTGTATTTGTGGTCGTAATAGTGTTTATACAGGCTAATGGTCTTACCTCCTCTGTAAACCAACAGCATTACTTCTCCCTGCTTGATGTGCTCCTGAAGGACCCTCTGCACCTTCAATGTGCAGCAGAGTTCAATGTTAAAACAGGTCAACATTATTATACAGGTCAACATTAAAATAGGTCAAAATATTGGTTCATTTACATCTCACACTAAAGGGACACCTTCTTCACATGAAGGTGTTCTAACATCTAGTAAACCTTACAGCTCTTCTGTCTTCCTGTCATCTAGTAAACCTTACAGCTCTTCTGTCTTCCTGTCATCTAGTAAACCTTACAGCTCTTCTGTCTTCCTGTCATCTAGTAAACCTTACAGCTCTTCTGTCTTCCTGTCATCTAGTAAACATTACAGCTCTTCTGTCTTCCTGTCATCTAGTAAACCTTACAGCTCTTCTGTCGTCCTGTCATCTAGTAAACCTTACAGCTCTTCTGTCTTCCTGTCATCTAGTAAACCTTACAGCTCTTCTGTCGTCCTGTCATCTAGTAAACCTTACAGCTCTTCTGTCTTCCTGTCATCTAGTAAACCTTACAGCTCTTCTGTCTTCCTGTCATCTAGTAAACATTACAGCTCTTCTGTCGTCCTGTCATCTAGTAAACATTACAGCTCTTCTGTCGTCCTGTCATCTAGTAAACCTTACAGCTCTTCTGTCTTCCTGTCATCTAGTAAACCTTACAGCTCTTCTGTCTTCCTGTCATCTAGTAAACATTACAGCTCTTCTGTCTTCCTGTCATCTAGTAAACCTTACAGCTCTTCTGTCTTCCTGTCATCTAGTAAACCTTACAGCTCTTCTGTCTTCCTGTCATCTAGTAAACCTTACAGCTCTTCTGTCGTCCTGTCATCTAGTAAACCTTACAGCTCTTCTGTCTTCCTGTCATCTAGTAAACCTTACAGCTCTTCTGTCGTCCTGTCATCTAGTAAACATTACAGCTCTTCTGTCGTCCTGTCATCTAGTAAACCTTACAGCTCTTCTGTCTTCCTGTCATCTAGTAAACCTTACAGCTCTTCTGTCTTCCTGTCATCTAGTAAACCTTACAGCTCTTCTGTCTTCCTGTCATCTAGTAAACCTTACAGCTCTTCTGTCGTCCTGTCATCTAGTAAACCTTACAGCTCTTCTGTCATCTAGTAAACCTTACAGCTCTTCTGTCTTCCTGTCATCTAGTAAACATTACAGCTCTTCTGTCTTCCTGTCATCTAGTAAACATTACAGCTCTTCTGTCTTCCTGTCATCTAGTAAACATTACAGCTCTTCTGTCTTCCTGTCATCTAGTAAACATTACAGCTCTTCTGTCATCTAGTAAACCTTACAGCTCTTCTGTCTTCCTGTCATCTAGTAAACCTTACAGCTCTTCTGTCTTCCTGTCATCTAGTAAACCTTACAGCTCTTCTGTCTTCCTGTCATCTAGTAAACCTTACAGCTCTTCTGTCTTCCTGTCATCTAGTAAACCTTACAGCTCTTCTGTCTTCCTGTCATCTAGTAAACCTTACAGCTCTTCTGTCTTCCTGTCATCTAGTAAACCTTACAGCTCTTCTGTCTTCCTGTCATCTAGTAAACCTTACAGCTCTTCTGTCGTCCTGTCATCTAGTAAACCTTACAGCTCTTCTGTCGTCCTGTCATCTAGTAAACCTTACAGCTCTTCTGTCGTCCTGTCATCTAGTAAACCTTACAGCTCTTCTGTCTTCCTGTCATCTAGTAAACATTACAGCTCTTCTGTCTCCCTGTCATCTAGTAAACCTTACAGCTCTTCTGTCTTCCTGTCATCTAGTAAACCTTACAGCTCTTCTGTCGTCCTGTCATCTAGTAAACCTTACAGCTCTTCTGTCGTCCTGTCATCTAGTAAACCTTACAGCTCTTCTGTCGTCCTGTCATCTAGTAAACCTTACAGCTCTTCTGTCTTCCTGTCATCTAGTAAACCTTACAGCTCTTCTGTCTTCCTGTCATCTAGTAAACCTTACAGCTCTTCTGTCTTCCTGTCATCTAGTAAACCTTACAGCTCTTCTGTCGTCCTGTCATCTAGTAAACCTTACAGCTCTTCTGTCGTCCTGTCATCTAGTAAACCTTACAGCTCTTCTGTCTTCCTGTCATCTAGTAAACCTTACAGCTCTTCTGTCATCTAGTAAACCTTACAGCTCTTCTGTCATCTAGTAAACCTTACAGCTCTTCTGTCTTCCTGTCATCTAGTAAACCTTACAGCTCTTCTGTCTTCC
The DNA here is from genome assembly GCF_045679555.1 of Salvelinus alpinus. NCBI lineage: Eukaryota > Metazoa > Chordata > Actinopteri > Salmoniformes > Salmonidae > Salvelinus > Salvelinus alpinus. The sequence continues at coordinate 51,694,991 of NC_092102.1, read as the reverse complement.
TGTCATCTAGTAAACCTTACAGCTCTTCTGTCATCTAGTAAACCTTACAGCTCTTCTGTCTTCCTGTCATCTAGTAAACCTTACAGCTCTTCTGTCTTCCTGTCATCTAGTAAACATTACAGCTCTTCTGTCTTCCTGTCATCTAGTAAACATTACAGCTCTTCTGTCTTCCTGTCATCTAGTAAACATTACAGCTCTTCTGTCTTCCTGTCATCTAGTAAACATTACAGCTCTTCTGTCTTCCTGTCATCTAGTAAACCTTACAGCTCTTCTGTCTTCCTGTCATCTAGTAAACATTACAGCTCTTCTGTCTTCCTGTCATCTAGTAAACATTACAGCTCTTCTGTCTTCCTGTCATCTAGTAAACATTACAGCTCTTCTGTCTTCCTGTCATCTAGTAAACATTACAGCTCTTCTGTCTTCCTGTCATCTAGTAAACCTTACAGCTCTTCTGTCTTCCTGTCATCTAGTAAACATTACAGCTCTTCTGTCTTCCTGTCATCTAGTAAACCTTACAGCTCTTCTGTCTTCCTGTCATCTAGTAAACATTACAGCTCTTCTGTCTTCCTGTCATCTAGTAAACATTACAGCTCTTCTGTCTTCCTGTCATCTAGTAAACCTTACAGCTCTTCTGTCTTTCTCTGTCATTCCAAATGTCACTAAGATTACTCAATGTTGTCAGAATAAACTTACTCCAGAGATTGATGATTACTATTGAGGGTTGCTGAAATAAATGACAATCAACCTCATAACCAAACCAAATGACGGTCTGTAAAAGTAGAGCTGTCTCCGAAGCCAGTCCTACTGTACCTGAGCGAAGCTGAGACTCTGCACGTCAGCTCCGTCGATCTTCACTATAGCATCCCCCGGCTGCAGGGAGGAGCACTGCCTTCTGTCCCACACCCTCTTCACCAGGGCCAGCTGCCCCCCCTTCCCCCCCGCCGTCACACTGAACCCCATCCCACCCCCCTCACTCCTCCCGAGGGCCACAGGGAGCAGCTCCCCTCCTCCAGACCCACCAGGTACACCCTCGCTGGTCGGGCTGTGGCCCCCACGGGGGTGGGCGCTGGCGGGGCAGCCGCTGAAGCCGCAAGGGGGGACCTCCATAGGCGGGCTGGCCATGAGGGACGTCTGGGGCACGGGAGGCCGCTGGCAGGGTGCACCGGGAGTGGTGGCGGTGCCCACCTCCGGCTGGAACAGGGGCAGCTTGGAGAGGGAGATGGGCAGGGTGGAGGTGGAGAGGTCACTCTGATGGTGGACCATGGAGGAAGAGGAGGGGAGGGAGTTACCACTGTAGCGCATCACAGACCATCTGAGAGGGAAGAGGAAGAGGAGGAAGAGGAGGAAGAGAGGCGTTAGAGGATATTCTGTACCCGACTGATACACACAGAGGAAATTAAGAACTGTGAACTGACCATCTGATCTGATTGGCTGTTGCACTTCATGTTCACTTTCTGTTCGAACCATAGGCAGCACTTTTCTCTCAAATCATCAAATCAAATCAAATGTATTTATAAAGCCCTTCTTACATCAGCTGATATCTCAAAGTGCTGTACAGAAACACAGCCTGAAACCCCAAACAGCAAGCAATGCAGGTGTAGAAGCACGGTGGCTAGGAAAATCTCCCTAGAAAGGCCCAGAACCTAGGAAGAAACCTAGAGAGGAACCAGGCTATGAGGGGTGGCCAGTCCTCTTCTGGCTGTGCCGGGTGGAGATTATAACAGAACATGGCCAAGATCATTAGCTGTGAACTCAGTCCATCTTGGCAATTGGTTAGTTAGAGTTAGTTAGCTGGTTAGTTAGTTATTTAGGGTTAGTTACCTTTGTGTCCATCCACCCAAGGCCTCTGAGTCACTCTGGCTGGTGGACGCGGATGTTGATTCAGGAGGGGGAGGAGGGGGGATGCCCCTACTGTGAGAGGAGGAGGGGGCACAGGCTGAGCTGGCAGAAGAGCCCGGGACACCGTTAGACAGCGGGTAGGAGGGTGTCGCGTTTCCATTAGCGTCCAGCCCCGAACCCGAGTGTCCCGCCCCTCTCAGATAGTTGCCGTTGTGATGGGATAGGGTCCGATTAAGGTTAGCCAGGCCGGGGGGGTGGGTGTGTGGGGGCTCAGCAGGGCTGAGACAGGAAGGGGGCTGGTTAGTGGCTGTGGAGGGAGGGGTGGCTGCAGAGCTGAGGGGTTCCAGAGGAGAAGAGGAGGCGGAGGGGGTCAGGGGTTGTTTGGGACAGCCGTCTGGGTTGTAGAGCATGGGATAGCCTCTCCGTAACACAACGTCCACACTGTGACCCATGGGGACAGACTTCAACATCTCTACCACCTCTTTATGAGACAGACCCAGGACACAGCTGTCATTGATGTAGACAAGGATATCAGCTGCAGGAGAGAGAGAGAGAGAGAGAGAGAGAGAGAGAGAGAGAGAGAGAGACAGAGAGAGAGAGAGAAAGAGAGAGAGAGAGAGAGAGAGAGAGAGAGAGAGAAACAGAGAGAGAGAGAGACAGAGAGACAGAGAGACAGACAGAGAGAGACAGAGAGAGACAGAGAGAGAGAAACAGAGAGAGAGAAACAGAGAGAGAGAAACAGGCTTGTTCAACTCCCTTCAATGTTCAACTCCCTTCAACTCCCTTCAACTCCCTTCAATGTTCAACTCCCTTCAATGTTCAACTCCCTTCAATGTTCAACTCCCTTCAATGTTCAACTCCCTTCAATGTTCAACTCCCTTCAATGTTCAACTACTTTCAATGTTCAACTCCCTTCAATGTTCAACTCTTCAACGCCCTTCAACTCCCTTCAATGTTCAACTCCCTTAAATGTTCAACTCCCTTCAATGTTCAACTCCCTTCAATGTTCAACTCCCTTCAACTCCCTTCAATGTTCAACTCCCTTCAACTCCCTTCAATGTTCAACTCCCTTCAACTCCCTTCAATGTTCAACTCCTTTCAATGTTCAACTCCCTTCAACCCTTCAACTCCCTTCAATGTTCAACTCCCTTCAATGTTCAACTCCCTTCAATGTTCAACTCCCTTCAATGTTCAACTCCCTTCAACCCTTCAACTCCCTTCAATGTTCAACTCCCTTCAATGTTCAATTCCCTTCAACTCCCTTCAATGTTCAACTCCCTTCAACTCCCTTCAAATCTTCAACTCCCTTCAACTCCCTTCAATGTTCAACTCCCTTCAATGTTCAACTCCCTTCAACTCCCTTCAATGTTCAACTACTTTCAATGTTCAACCCCCTTCAATGTTCAACTCTTCAACTCCCTTCAACTCCCTTCAATGTTCAACTCCCTTCAATGTTCAACTCCCTTCAACTCCCTTCAATGTTCAGCTCCCTTCAACTCCCTTCAATGTTCAACTCCCTTCAATGTTCAACTCCCTTCAATGTTCAACTCCCTTCAATGTTCAACTCCCTTCAATGTTCAACTCCCTTCAACTCCCTTCAAATCTTCAACTCCCTTCAACTCCCTTCAATGTTCAACTCCTTTCAATGTTCAACTCCCTTCAACTCCCTTCAATGTTCAACTCTTCAATTCCCTTCAACTCCCTTCAATGTTCAACTCCCTTCAATGTTCAACTCCCTTCAATGTTCAACTCCCTTCAATGTTCAACTCCCTTCAATGTTCAACTCCCTTCAACTCCCTTCAATGTTCAACTACTTTCAATGTTCAACTCCCTTCAATGTTCAACTCTTCAACTCCCTTCAACTCCCTTCAATGTTCAACTCCCTTCAATGTTCAACTCCCTTCAATGTTCAACTCCCTTCAATGTTCAACTCCCTTCAACTCCCTTCAATGTTCAACTCTTCAACTCCCTTCAATGTTCAACTCCCTCCAACTCCCTTCAATGTTCAACTCCTTTCAATGTTCAACTCCCTTCAACCCTTCAACTCCCTTCAATGTTCAACTCCCTTCAATGTTCAACTCCCTTCAACCCTTCAACTCCCTTCAACCCTTCAACTCCCTTCAATATTCAACTCCCTTTAACTCCCTTCAATGTTCAACTCCCTTCAAATCTTCAACTCCCTTCAACTCCCTTCAATCTTCAACTCCCTTCAATCTTCAACTCCCTTCAACTCCCTTCAATGTTCAACTCCCTTCAACTCCCTTCAATGTTCAACTCCCTTCAACTCTCTTGCTTCAATATTCAACTCTTCAACTCCCTTCAACTCCCTTCAATGTTCAACTCCCTTCAATGTTCAACTCCCTTCAATGTTCAACTCCCTTCAATGTTCAACTCCTTTCAATGTTCAACTCCCTTCAACTCCCTTCAATGTTCAACTCCTTTCAATGTTCAACTCCCTTCAATGTTCAACTCTTCAACTCCCTTCAACTCCCTTCAATGTTCAACTCCCTTCAATGTTCAAATCCCTTCAATGTTCAACTCCCTTCAATGTTCAACTCCCTTCAATGTTCAACTTCCTTAAATGTTCAACTCCCTTAAATGTTCAACTCCCTTCAACTCCCTTCAATGTTCAACTCCCTTCAACTCCCTTCAATGTTCAACTCCCTTCAATGTTCAACTCCCTTCAATGTTCAACTCCCTTCAACCCTTCAACTCCCTTCAATGTTCAACTCCCTTCAATGTTCAACTCCCTTCAATGTTCAACTCCCTTCAATGTTCAACTCCCTTCAATGTTCAACTCCCTTCAACCCTTCAACTCCCTTCAACCCTTCAACTCCCTTCAATGTTCAACTCCCTTCAATGTTCAATTCCCTTCAACTCCCTTCAATGTTCAACTCCCTTCAACTCCCTTCAAATCTTCAACTCCCTTCAACTCCCTTCAATGTTCAACTCCCTTCAATGTTCAACTCCCTTCAACTCCCTTCAATGTTCAACTACTTTCAATGTTCAACTCCCTTCAATGTTCAACTCTTCAACTCCCTTCAACTCCCTTCAATGTTCAACTCCCTTCAATGTTCAACTCCCTTCAATGTTCAACTCCCTTCAACTCCCTTCAATGTTCAGCTCCCTTCAACTCCCTTCAATGTTCAACTCCCTTCAATGTTCAACTCCCTTCAATGTTCAACTCCCTTCAACTCCCTTCAATGTTCAACTACTTTCAATGTTCAACTCCCTTCAATGTTCAACTCTTCAACTCCCTTCAACTCCCTTCAATGTTCAACTCCCTTCAATGTTCAACTCCCTTCAATGTTCAACTCCCTTCAATGTTCAACTCCCTTCAATGTTCAACTCCCTTCAATGTTCAACTCCCTTCAACTCCCTTCAATGTTCAACTCTTCAACTCCCTTCAACTCCCTTCAATGTTCAACTCCCTCCAACTCCCTTCAATGTTCAACTCCTTTCAATGTTCAACTCCCTTCAACCCTTCAACTCCCTTCAATGTTCAACTCCCTTCAATGTTCAACTCCCTTCAACCCTTCAACTCCCTTCAACCCTTCAACTCCCTTCAATATTCAACTCCCTTCAACTCCCTTCAATGTTCAACTCCCTTCAAATCTTCAACTCCCTTCAACTCCCTTCAATCTTCAACTCCCTTCAATCTTCAACTCCCTTCAACTCCCTTCAATGTTCAACTCCCTTCAACTCCCTTCAATGTTCAACTCCCTTCAACTCTCTTGCTTCAATATTCAACTCTTCAACTCCCTTCAATGTTCAACTCCCTTCAATGTTCAACTCCCTTCAATGTTCAACTCCTTTCAATGTTCAACTCTTCAACTCCCTTCAACTCCCTTCAATGTTCAACTCCCTTCAATGTTCAAATCCCTTCAATGTTCAACTCCCTTCAATGTTCAACTCCCTTCAATGTTCAACTCCCTTCAATGTTCAACTCCTTTCAATGTTCAACTCCTTTCAATGTTCAACTCCATTCAATGTTCAACTCCCTTCAATGTTCAACTCCCTTCAACTCCCTTCAATGTTCAACTCCTTTCAATGTTCAACTCCCTTCAATATTCAACTCTTCAACTCCCTTCAACTCCCTTCAATGTTCAACTCCCTTCAATGTTCAACTCCTTTCAATGTTCAACTCCCTTCAATGTTCAACTCCCTTCAATGTTCAACTCCCTTCAATGTTCAACTCCCTTCAATGTTCAACTCCCTTCAATGTTCAACTCCTTTCAATGTTCAACTCCCTTCAACTCCCTTCAATGTTCAACTCCTTTCAATGTTCAACTCCCTTCAATGTTCAACTCTTCAACTCCCTTCAACTCCCTTCAATGTTCAACTCCCTTCAATGTTCAACTCCCTTCAATGTTCAACTCCCTTCAATGTTCAACTCCCTTCAATGTTCAACTCCCTTCAATGTTCAACTCCCTTCAATGTTCAACTCCCTTCAATGTTCAACTACTTTCAATGTTCAACTCTTCAACTCCCTTCAACTCCCTTCAATGTTCAACTCCCTTCAATGTTCAACTCCCTTCAATGTTCAACTCCCTTCAATGTTCAACTCCCGTCAATGTTCAACTCCCTTAAATGTTCAACTCCCTTCAACTCCCTTCAATGTTCAACTCCCTTCAACTCCCTTCAATGTTCAACTCCTTTCAATGTTCAACTCCCTTCAACCCTTCAACTCCCTTCAATGTTCAACTCCCTTCAATGTTCAACTCCCTTCAATGTTCAACTCCCTTCAATGTTCAACTCCCTTCAATGTTCAACTCCCTTCAATGTTCAACTCCCTTCAATGTTCAACTCCCTTCAACTCCCTTCAATGTTCAACTCTTCAACTCCCTTCAACTCCCTTCAATGTTCAACTCCCTCCAACTCCCTTCAATGTTCAACTCCTTTCAATGTTCAACTCCCTTCAACCCTTCAACTCCCTTCAATGTTCAACTCCCTTCAATGTTCAACTCCCTTCAACCCTTCAACTCCCTTCAACCCTTCAACTCCCTTCAATATTCAACTCCCTTCAACTCCCTTCAATGTTCAACTCCCTTCAAATCTTCAACTCCCTTCAACTCCCTTCAATCTTCAACTCCCTTCAATGTTCAACTCCCTTCAATGTTCAACTCCCTTCAATGTTCAACTCCCTTCAACTCTCTTGCTTCAATATTCAACTCTTCAACTCCCTTCAATGTTCAACTCCCTTCAATGTTCAACTCCTTTCAATGTTCAACTCCCTTCAACTCCCTTCAATGTTCATCTCCTTTCAATGTTCAACTCCCTTCAATGTTCAACTCTTCAACTCCCTTCAACTCCCTTCAATGTTCAACTCCCTTCAATGTTCAAATCCCTTCAATGTTCAACTCCCTTCAATGTTCAACTCCCTTCAATGTTCAACTCCCTTCAATGTTCAACTCCTTTCAATGTTCAACTCCATTCAATGTTCAACTCCATTCAATGTTCAACTCCCTTCAATGTTCAACTCCCTTCAACTCCCTTCAATGTTCAACTCCTTTCAATGTTCAACTCCCTTCAATATTCAACTCTTCAACTCCCTTCAACTCCCTTCAATGTTCAACTCCCTTCAATGTTCAACTCCTTTCAATGTTCAACTCCCTTCAATGTTCAACTCCCTTCAATGTTCAACTCCCTTCAATGTTCAACTCCTTTCAATGTTCAACTCCCTTCAACTCCCTTCAATGTTCAACTCCTTTCAATGTTCAACTCCCTTCAATGTTCAACTCTTCAACTCCCTTCAACTCCCTTCAATGTTCAACTCCCTTCAATGTTCAACTCCCTTCAATGTTCAACTCCCTTCAATGTTCAACTCCCTTCAATGTTCAACTCCCTTCAATGTTCAACTCCCTTCAATGTTCAACTACTTTCAATGTTCAACTCCCTTCAATGTTCAACTCTTCAACTCCCTTCAACTCCCTTCAATGTTCAACTCCCTTCAATGTTCAACTCCCTTCAATGTTCAACTCCCTTCAATGTTCAACTCCCTTCAATGTTCAACTCCCTTCAACTCCCTTCAATGTTCAACTCCCTTCAATGTTCAACTCCTTTCAATGTTCAACTCCCTTCAACCCTTCAACTCCCTTCAATGTTCAACTCCCTTCAATGTTCAACTCCCTTCAATGTTCAACTCCCTTCAATGTTCAACTCCCTTCAATGTTCAACTCCCTTCAATGTTCAACTCCCTTCAATGTTCAACTCCCTTCAATGTTCAACTCCCTTCAACTCCCTTCAATGTTCAACTCCCTTCAACTCCCTTCAAATCTTCAACTCCCTTCAACTCCCTTCAAATCTTCAACTCCCTTCAATGTTCAACTCCCTTCAACTCACTTCAATGTTCAACTACTTTCAATGTTCAACTCCCTTCAATGTTCAACTCTTCAACTCCCTTCAACTCCCTTCAATGTTCAACTCCCTTCAATGTTCAACTCCCTTCAATGTTCAACTCCCTTCAACTCCCTTCAATGTTCAACTCCCTTCAATGTTCAACTCTTCAACTCCCTTCAACTCCCTTCAATGTTCAACTCCCTTCAATGTTCAACTCCCTTCAATGTTCAACTCCCTTCAATGTTCAACTCCCTTCAACTCCCTTCAATCTTCAACTCCCTTCAATCTTCAACTCCCTTCAACTCCCTTCAATGTTCAACTCCCTTCAACTCCCTTCAATGTTCAACTCCCTTCAACTCTCTTGCTTCAATATTCAACTCTTCAACTCCCTTCAATGTTCAACTCCCTTCAATGTTCAACTCCTTTCAATGTTCAACTCCCTTCAACTCCCTTCAATGTTCATCTCCTTTCAATGTTCAACTCCCTTCAATGTTCAACTCTTCAACTCCCTTCAACTCCCTTCAATGTTCAAATCCCTTCAATGTTCAACTCCCTTCAATGTTCAACTCCCTTCAATGTTCAACTCCTTTCAATGTTCAACTCCTTTCAATGTTCAACTCCATTCAATGTTCAACTCCCTTCAATGTTCAACTCCCTTCAACTCCCTTCAATGTTCAACTCCTTTCAATGTTCAACTCCCTTCAATATTCAACTCTTCAACTCCCTTCAACTCCCTTCAATGTTCAACTCCCTTCAATGTTCAACTCCTTTCAATGTTCAACTCCCTTCAATGTTCAACTCCCTTCAATGTTCAACTCCCTTCAATGTTCAACTCCCTTCAATGTTCAACTCCCTTCAATGTTCAACTCCTTTCAATGTTCAACTCCCTTCAACTCCCTTCAATGTTCAACTCCTTTCAATGTTCAACTCCCTTCAATGTTCAACTCTTCAACTCCCTTCAACTCCCTTCAATGTTCAACTCCCTTCAATGTTCAACTCCCTTCAATGTTCAACTACTTTCAATGTTCAACTCTTCAACTCCCTTCAACTCCCTTCAATGTTCAACTCCCTTCAATGTTCAACTCCCTTCAATGTTCAACTCCCTTCAATGTTCAACTCCCTTCAATGTTCAACTCCCTTAAATGTTCAACTCCCTTCAACTGCCTTCAATGTTCAACTCCCTTCAACTCCCTTCAATGTTCAACTCCTTTCAATGTTCAACTCCCTTCAACCCTTCAACTCCCTTCAATGTTCAACTCCCTTCAATGTTCAACTCCCTTCAATGTTCAACTCCCTTCAATGTTCAACTCCCTTCAATGTTCAACTCCCTTCAATGTTCAACTCCCTTCAATGTTCAACTCCCTTCAACTCCCTTCAATGTTCAACTCTTCAACTCCCTTCAACTCCCTTCAATGTTCAACTCCCTCCAACTCCTTTCAATGTTCAACTCCCTTCAACCCTTCAACTCCCTTCAATGTTCAACTCCCTTCAATGTTCAACTCCCTTCAACCCTTCAACTCCCTTCAACCCTTCAACTCCCTTCAATATTCAACTCCCTTCAACTCCCTTCAATGTTCAACTCCCTTCAAATCTTCAACTCCCTTCAACTCCCTTCAATCTTCAACTCCCTTCAATGTTCAACTCCCTTCAATGTTCAACTCCCTTCAACTCTCTTGCTTCAATATTCAACTCTTCAACTCCCTTCAATGTTCAACTCCCTTCAATGTTCAACTCCTTTCAATGTTCAACTCCCTTCAACTCCCTTCAATGTTCATCTCCTTTCAATGTTCAACTCCCTTCAATGTTCAACTCTTCAACTCCCTTCAACTCCCTTCAATGTTCAACTCCCTTCAATGTTCAAATCCCTTCAATGTTCAACTCCCTTCAATGTTCAACTCCCTTCAATGTTCAACTCCCTTCAATGTTCAACTCCTTTCAATGTTCAACTCCATTCAATGTTCAACTCCATTCAATGTTCAACTCCCTTCAATGTTCAACTCCCTTCAACTCCCTTCAATGTTCAACTCCTTTCAATGTTCAACTCCCTTCAATATTCAACTCTTCAACTCCCTTCAACTCCCTTCAATGTTCAACTCCCTTCAATGTTCAACTCCTTTCAATGTTCAACTCCCTTCAATGTTCAACTCCCTTCAATGTTCAACTCCCTTCAATGTTCAACTCCTTTCAATGTTCAACTCCCTTCAACTCCCTTCAATGTTCAACTCCTTTCAATGTTCAACTCCCTTCAATGTTCAACTCTTCAACTCCCTTCAACTCCCTTCAATGTTCAACTCCCTTCAATGTTCAACTCCCTTCAATGTTCAACTCCCTTCAATGTTCAACTCCCTTCAATGTTCAACTCCCTTCAATGTTCAACTCCCTTCAATGTTCAACTCCCTTCAATGTTCAACTACTTTCAATGTTCAACTCCCTTCAATGTTCAACTCTTCAACTCCCTTCAACTCCCTTCAATGTTCAACTCCCTTCAATGTTCAACTCCCTTCAATGTTCAACTCCCTTCAATGTTCAACTCCCTTCAATGTTCAACTCCCTTCAATGTTCAACTCCCTTCAACTCCCTTCAATGTTCAACTCCTTTCAATGTTCAACTCCCTTCAACCCTTCAACTCCCTTCAATGTTCAACTCCCTTCAATGTTCAACTCCCTTCAATGTTCAACTCCCTTCAATGTTCAACTCCCTTCAATGTTCAACTCCCTTCAATGTTCAACTCCCTTCAATGTTCAACTCCCTTCAATGTTCAACTCCCTTCAATGTTCAACTCCCTTCAACTCCCTTCAATGTTCAACTCCCTTCAACTCCCTTCAAATCTTCAACTCCCTTCAACTCCCTTCAAATCTTCAACTCCCTTCAATGTTCAACTCCCTTCAACTCACTTCAATGTTCAACTACTTTCAATGTTCAACTCCCTTCAATGTTCAACTCTTCAACTCCCTTCAACTCCCTTCAATGTTCAACTCCCTTCAATGTTCAACTCCCTTCAATGTTCAACTCCCTTCAATGTTCAACTCCCTTCAACTCCCTTCAATGTTCAGCTCCCTTCAACTCCCTTCAATGTTCCACTCCTTTCAATGTTCAACTCCCTTCAACTCCCTTCAATGTTCAACTCTTCAACTCCCTTCAACTCCCTTCAATGTTCAACTCCCTTCAATGTTCAACTCCCTTCAATGTTCAACTCCCTTCAATGTTCAACTCCCTTCAACTCCCTTCAAATCTTCAACTCCCTTCAACTCCCTTCAATGTTCCACTCCTTTCAATGTTCAACTCCCTTCAACTCCCTTCAATGTTCAACTCCCTTCAACTCCCTTCAATGTTCAACTACTTTCAATGTTCAACTCCCTTCAATGTTCAACTCTTCAACTCCCTTCAACTCCCTTCAATGTTCAACTCCCTTCAATGTTCAACTCCCTTCAATGTTCAACTCCCTTCAATGTTCAACTCCCTTCAATGTTCAACTCCCTTCAACTCCCTTCAATGTTCAACTCTTCAACTCCCTTCAACTCCCTTCAATGTTCAACTCCCTCCAACTCCCTTCAATGTTCAACTCCTTTCAATGTTCAACTCCCTTCAACGTTCAACTCCCTTCAATGTTCAACTCCCTTCAACCCTTCAACTCCCTTCAACCCTTCAACTCCCTTCAATATTCAACTCCCTTCAACTCCCTTCAATGTTCAACTCCCTTCAAATCTTCAACTCCCTTCAACTCCCTTCAATCTTCAACTCCCTTCAATCTTCAACTCCCTTCAATCTTCAACTCCCTTCAACTCCCTTCAATGTTCAACTCCCTTCAACTCCCTTCAATGTTCAACTCCCTTCAACTCTCTTGCTCCGTCTCTCAGTCTCACCAGTACAGGACTTCAGAAATAACAACAACTCAATAACCACTGGTATGTATGTCTAGCTTGAGGTTATGCTACCTGTGTAGAGTGTACCTGTGTTAATCATACCTGTGTTAATCATACCTGTGTTAATCCTACCCGTGTTGAGAGTACCTGTGTTAATCATACCTGTGTTAATTCTACCTGTGTTAATCCTACCCGTGTTAAGTGTACCTGTGTTAATCTTACCTGTGTTAATCCTACCAGTGTTAATCCTACCTGTGTTAGTCCTACCCATTTTATTACTACCTGTGTTTAGTGTACCTGTGTTAATCCTACCTGTGTTAATCCTACCTGTGTTAATCCTACCCGTGTTAATCCTACCCGTGTTAATCCTACCCGTGTTAATCCTACCCGTGTTAAGTGTTCCTGTGTTAATCCCACCTGTGTGTGTTGAGAGTACCTGTGTTAATCCTACCCGTGTTAATCCTACCCGTGTTAATCCTACCCGTGTTAATCCTACCCGTGTTAATCCTACCCGTGTTTTCCTACCCGTGTTAAGTGTTCCTGTGTTAATCCCACCTGTGTTAATCCCACCTGTGTTAATCCTACATTTGTTAATCCTACCTGTTCTGAATGTACCTGTGTTAATCCTACCTGTGGTAATCCTACCTGTGTTGAGAGTACCTGTGTTAATCCTACCTGTGTTAATCCTACCTGTGTTAGTCCTACCTGTGTTAGTCCTACCTGTGTTAGTCCTACCTGTGTTAGTCCTACCCGTGTTAATCCTACCTGTGTTGAGAGCGGGTGGTCCTCCTGGTGTAATGCTGTAGACCTGGAGAAACTCTCTCTGCCTGCTTCCTCCCACTATGTTGAAGCCGAACCCCTGCAGCCCTTTAGACAGACGGGTGTGGATGGAGTAACCCTTCAGCTCTGCTGGCTGGTCCGTGAACGCAGGTACTGGCAGGGGACAGGGACACAGACCATTAGTTTCCTGTTGTGATGACCCTACCTCCGTCTAGTATTTATTTAACCTTGATTTCCCCAGGGCTAGTCTCATTAAAGTCAAATCAGTCCTGGTTTCTCCAGACGTCTCTCAGATTGCACAGGTCAGGCCACTTCTCGCTATATCTATGATAGACTGTCCACGTGTATTCACATATATCTATGATAGACTGTCCACGTGTATTCACATATATCTATGATAGACTGTCCACGTGTATTCACATATATCTATGATAGACTGTCCACGTGTATTCACATATATCTATGATAGACTGTCCACGTGTATTCACATATATCTATGATAGACTGTCCACGTGTATTCACATAACAGACAAGACAGAGCTACCGTACGGCGGCTGTCTCTGAACAGGTTTAACAACTGATTCTCTGGCGCCCTCTGCAGTTCAATGATAAAATATGTAGTCTCATGACTAACAGACATATTTTTGTAATTCATTACATTTTGACATGGCAACAGAATATTTTAACGCATTTTCCTTCCTATAAATGTTTATTTGCATCTATTATTAAAGTGATCTCCCTCCTCCTCTAATATCATGAGCAGACAATATGAAAATATGTCTCTAATTTCACGACTCCATTTCAGTAGAACTGAATGCTGTCTCAGTGCTCGACAACACATGAAAGAGACAAAGTGAGATGAGAGATAGTATGGGGGATGAGGAGGAGGGAGAGGAAGAGAGGGGATGGGGAGTCTGGGTAGGAAAGGGAGATATAGGGGTAGAGAGAGGGGGTAGGAAGGAGAAGGAAGAGAGGGGATGGGGAGTCTGGGTAGGAAAGGGAGATATAGGGGTAGAGAGAGGGGGTAAGAAGGAGAGGAAGAGAGGGGATGGGGAGTCTGGGTAGGAAAGGGAGATATAGGGGGAGAGAGAGGGGGTAAGAAGGAGAGGAAGAGAGGGGATGGGGAGTCTGAGTAGGAAAGGGAGATATAGGGAGAGAGAGAGAGAGAGACTAAATTATATTTCTAATAATGTCAAGAGATGAATTTGAGAGCTGTCAGGGGAGATAGACAGAGAAACAAAGGAGGATAAGGTAGGTAGACTCACAGTCTGTCTCGCTGAGGATCTCCCTGCTCTGAGCTCTGGGGTCCAGCCAGCTGGTTGTCTTAGAGATGTGACTGAGGGGAGGAAGAGATCACCCCCTCCACCATCATCATCATCATCACCACCAACCCAATCATCATAAGCTCTACACTCTCCTCTCTCTATGTAGTAGAACTCTCCTCTCTCTATGTAGTAAAACTCTCCTCTCTCTATGTAGTAAAACTCTCCTCTCTCTATGTAGTAAAACTCTCCTCTCTATGTAGTAAAACTCTCCTCTCTCTATGTAGTAAAACTCTCCTCTCTCTATGTAGTAAAACTCTCCTCTCTCTATGTAGTAAAACTCTCCTCTCTATGTAGTAAAACTCTCCTCTCTATGTAGTAAAACTCTCCTCTCTATGTAGTAAAACTCTCCTCTCTCTATGTAGTAAAACTCTCCTCTCTCTATGTAGTAAAACTCTCCTCTCTCTATGTAGTAAAACTCTCCTCTCTATGTAGTAAAACTCTCCTCTCTCTATGTAGTAAAACTCTCCTCTCTCTATGTAGTAAAACTCTCCTCTCTCTATGTAGTAAAACTCTCCTCTTTATGTAGTAAAACTCTCCTCTCTATGTAGTAAAACTCTCCTCTCTATGTAGTAAAACTCTCCTCTCTATGTAGTAAAACTCTCCTCTCTCTATGTAGTAAAACTCTCCTCTCTCTATGTAGTAAAACTCTCCTCTCTATGTAGTAAAACTCTCCTCTCTATGTAGTAAAACTCTCCTCTCTATGTAGTAAAACTCTCCTCTCTCTATGTAGTAAAACTCTCCTCTCTATGTAGTAAAACTCTCCTCTCTCTATGTAGTAAAACTCTCCTCTCTATGTAGTAAAACTCTCCTCTCTCTATGTAGTAAAACTCTCCTCTCTATGTAGTAAAACTCTCCTCTCTATGTAGCAAAACTCTCCTCTCTATGTAGTAAAACTCTCCTCTCTATGTAGCAAAACTCTCCTCTCTATGTAGTAAAACTCTCCTCTCTCTATGTAGTAAAACTCTCCTCTCTCTATGTAGTAAAACTCTCCTCTCTCTATTTAGTAAAACTCTCCTCTCTCTATGTAGCAAAACTCTCCTCTCTCTATGTAGTAAAACTCTCCTCTCTCTATGTAGTAAAACTCTCCTCTCTATGTAGTAAGCCTCTCCTCTCTATGTAGTAAGCCTCTCCTCTCTCTCTCTCCTCTCTCTCCTGTCTCTACTCACTCTATGTAGTAACCCTCTCCTCTCTCTCTCTCTCCTCTCTCTCCTGTCTCTACTCACTCTATGTAGTAAGCCTCTCCTCTCTCTCTCTCTCCTCTCTCTCCCCTCTCTCTCCTCTCTCTCCTGTCTCTACTCACTCTATGTAGTATGCCTCTCCTCTCTCTCCTCTCTCTCCTCTCTCCTGTCTCTACTCACTCTATGTAGTAAGCCTCTCCTCTCTCTCTCTCCTCTCTCTCTTCTCTCTCATCTCTCTCTCCTGTCTTTACTCACTCTATGTAGTAAGCCTCTCCTCTCTCTCTCTCTCCTCTCTCTCCTGTCTCTCCTGTCTCTACTCACTCTATGTAGTAAGCCTCTCCTCTCTCTCTCCTCTCTCTCCTCTCTCTCCCCTCTCTCTCTCCTTTCTCTCCTGTCTCTACTCACTCTATGTAGTAAGCCTCTCCTCTCTCTCTCTCTCCTCTCTCTCCTCTCTCTCTCCTGTCTCTACTCTCTCTATGTAGTAAAACTCTCCTCTCTCTATTTAGTAAAACTCTCCTCTCTCTATGTAGCAAAACTCTCCTCTCTCTATGTAGTAAAACTCTCCTCTCTCTATGTAGTAAAACTCTCCTCTCTATGTAGTAAGCCTCTCCTCTCTATGTAGTAAGCCTCTCCTCTCTCTCTCTCCTCTCTCTCCTGTCTCTACTCACTCTATGTAGTAACCCTCTCCTCTCTCTCTCTCTCCTCTCTCTCCTGTCTCTACTCACTCTATGTAGTAAGCCTCTCCTCTCTCTCTCTCTCCTCTCTCTCCCCTCTCTCTCCTCTCTCTCCTGTCTCTACTCACTCTATGTAGTATGCCTCTCCTCTCTCTCCTCTCTCTCCTCTCTCCTGTCTCTACTCACTCTATGTAGTAAGCCTCTCCTCTCTCTCTCTCCTCTCTCTCTTCTCTCTCATCTCTCTCTCCTGTCTTTACTCACTCTATGTAGTAAGCCTCTCCTCTCTCTCTCTCTCCTCTCTCTCCTGTCTCTCCTGTCTCTACTCACTCTATGTAGTAAGCCTCTCCTCTCTCTCTCCTCTCTCTCCTCTCTCTCCCCTCTCTCTCTCCTTTCTCTCCTGTCTCTACTCACTCTATGTAGTAAGCCTCTCCTCTCTCTCTCTCTCCTCTCTCTCCTCTCTCTCTCCTGTCTCTACTCACTCTATGTAGTAAGCCTCTCCTCTCTCTCTCTCCTCTCTCTCCTGTCTCTACTCACTCTATGTAGTAAGCCTCTCCTCCTCTCTCTCTCCTCTCTCTCTCATCTCTCTCTCCTGTCTCTACTCACTCTATGTAGTAAGCCTCTCCTCTCTCTCTCTCTCCTCTCTCTCTCATCTCTCTCTCCTGTCTCTACTCACTCTATGTAGTAAGCATCTCCTCTCTCTCTCTCTCCTCTCTCTCTCTCTCCTCTCTCTCCCATCTCTCCTGTCTCTACTCACTCTATGTAGTAAGCCTCTCCTCCTCTCTCTCTCCTCTCTCTCTCACCTCTCTCTCCTGTCTCTACTCACTCTATGTAGTAAGCCTCTCCTCTCTCTCTCTCTCCTCTCTCTCTCATCTCTCTCTCCTGTCTCTACTCACTCTATGTAGTAAGCCTCTCCTCTCTCTCTCTCTCCTCTCTCTCTCTCTCCTCTCTCTCCCATCTCTCCTGTCTCTACTCACTCTATGTAGTAAGCCTCTCCTCCTCTCTCTCTCCTCTCTCTCTCATCTCTCTCTCCTGTCTCTACTCACTCTATGTAGTAAGCCTCTCCTCCTCTCTCTCTCCTCTCTCTCTCATCTCTCTCTCCTGTCTTTACTCACTCTATGTAGTAAGCCTCTCCTCCTCTCTCTCTCCTCTCTCTCTCATCTCTCTCTCCTGTCTCTACTCACTCTATGTAGTAAGCCTCTCCTCTCTCTCTCTCCTCTCTCTCCTGTCTCTCCTGTCTCTACTCACTCTATGTAGTAAGCCTCTCCTCTCTCTCTCTCCTCTCTCTCCTGTCTCTACTCACTCTATGTAGTAAGCCTCTCCTCTCTCTCTCTCTCCTCTCTCTCCTCTCTCTCTCCTGTCTCTACTCACTCTATGTAGTAAGCCTCTCCTCTCTCTCTCTCCTCTCTCTCTCCTCTCTCTCCTGTCTCTACTCACTCTATGTAGTAAGCCTCTCATCTCTCTCTCTCCTCTCTCTCTCATCTCTGCTCCTGTCTCTACTCACTCTATGTAGTAAGCCTCTCCTTTCTCTCTCTCTCCTCTCTCTCTCATCTCTCTCTCCTGTCTCTACTCACTCTATGTAGTAAGCCTCTCCTCTCTCTCTCTCTCCTCTCTCTCCTCTCTCTCCTCTCTCTCCTGTCTTTACTCACTCTATGTAGTAAGCCTCTCCTCTCTCTCCTCTCTCTCTCATCTCTCTCTCCTGTCTCTACTCACTCTATGTAGTAAGCCTCTCCTCTCTCTCTCTCCCCCCTCTCTCCTCTCTCTCCTCTCTCCTCTCTCTCCTCTCTCTCCTCTCTCTCCTCTCTCTCCTGTCTTTACTCACTCTATGTAGTAAGCCTCTCCTCTCTCTCTCTCTCCTCTCTCTCTCATCTCTCTCTCCTGTCTCTACTCACTCTATGCAGTAAGCCTCTCCTCTCTCTCTCCCCCCTCTCTCCTCTCTCTCATCTCTCTCCTCTCTCTCTACTGTCTCTACTCACTCTATGTAGTACGCCTCTCCTCTCTCTCTCTCTCCTCTCTCTCCTCTCTCTCTCCTCTCTTACTGTCTCTACTCACTCTATGTAGTAAGCCTCTCCTCTCTCTCTCCTCTCTCTCCTCTCTCTCCTGTCTCTACTCACTCTATGTAGTAAGCCTCTCCTCTCTCTCTCTCTCTCCTCTCTCTCTACTGTCTCTACTCACTCTATGTAGTAAGCCTCTCCTCTCTCTCTCTCTCCTCTCTCCTCTCTCTCTACTGTCTCTACTCACTCTATGTAGTAAGCCTCTCCTCTCTCTCCCCTCTCTCTCTCTCTCTCTCCTCTCTCTCATGTCTCTCTCTCCCTCTACTCACTCTATGTAGTAAGCCTCTCCTCTCTCTCTCTGTCTCTCTGTCTCTCTGTCTCTCTGTCTCTCTCTCTCCTCTCTCTCCTCTCTCTCCTCTCTCTCCTCTCTCTCCTCTCTCTCCTCTCTCTCTCCCTCTACTCACTCTATGTAGTACGCCTCTCCTGAGTTACTGAAGGCCAGCTCCCAGTTCTCCGGCAGTGTCACTCCGCCTCTTGTGGCGATGCCGCTCCCTCCGTTCTCCTCTCCGACGCCATCCCTGCCTTCCCACGATTGGCTAAGAGATTTGGCTGTGGGCAGGGCACTGCTGGCACCTACTGACCCCGCTGCCAAGACAACACACACACACACACACACACACACACACAGTCTTGAAATATCCTTTTAACTCTGGCCACTGTAAGCTCCAATCAAGGGTCCGGATGTAAACAGATGTCTGTCTTAGTCAATATTTATCCCAAATTAGTGCCCTACTTTCAACCAGATCTCTATGGGTCCCAAATTATTAGTGCACTACTTTTAACCAGAGCCCTATGGGTCCCAAATTACTGCACTACTTTTAACCAGAGCCCTATGGATCCCAACAGTGCCAACAGTAGTCCAGATAGGGTAGCCTAGTGGTTAGAGCGTAGGACTAGTAACCGAAAGGTTGCAAGATCGAATCCCCGAGCTGACAAGATACAAATCTGTCATTTTGCCCCTGAACAAGGCAGTTAACCCTCCGTTCCTAGGCCGTCATTGTAAATAAGAATTTAGGCAGACCATGTGAGATGGAGCTGAGTGACTTGGTCTATAGAGAGGAGAGGAGAGCTCCATCCTCATAGCAGTGATAGGAGAGATCATGTGAGGATATGACAGAGCTGAGTGACTTGGTCTATAGAGAGAAGAGGAGAGGAGAGGTCCATCCTCATAGCAGTGATAGGAGAGACCATGTGAGGATATGACAGAGCTGAGTGACTTGGTGTATAGAGAGAAGAGGAGAGGTCCATCCTCATAGCAGTGATAGGAGAGACCAGGTGAGGATATGACAGAGCCGAGTGACTTGGTCTATAGAGAGAAGAGGAGAGTGGGACACCAGCAGTGATAGTTCGTGGTACAGATACTATCCACGCCACCTGGTAGGAACGACCTGCCAGATAAGATGCAAACCAGGAGTGTGCCGAGCATGAGACACCCAGCCCTGAGAGGGTGGAGAGGAGGATCTGATGGTTCACGGTGTCGAAGGAAGCGGATAGTATCTAAGAGGATGAGAACTGAGGAGAGAGAGTCAGCTTTGGCAGTACGAAGATCCTCCGTGACACAGAGAAGAGCAGTCTCGATTGAGTGACCCGTCTTGAAGCCTGACTGGTTAGGGTCCAGAAGATGGTTCTGAGAGAGATAACAAGAGAGTTGTTCAGAGACAGCACACTGAAGTGCTTTGGAAATCAAAGAAAGGTCGTTTTTGATGCCAGTGGGCTCGAGTGTTGGTTTCTTGAGGAACGGAGCGACTCTGGCCAACTTGAAGTCAGTAGGGACAGGGATGAGTTGATGAGGGAAGTGAGGAATGGGAGAAGGTCTCCAGAGATGGTCCGGAGAAGGGAAGAGAGGATGGGGTTGAGTGTGCAGGTTGTTGGGCGGCAGGACATCACTATTTGCAGGATGTCCTCTGGAGAGAGAGGGGAGAAAGAGGTCAAGGTGCAGGGTAGTTCTGTGTGAGTGGGACCAGTGGACTCAATAAGCTGAGTTAATGAGGAGCGGATGTCATCAACCTTTTTCAAAGTGGTTGACAAAGTCGTCCGCAGAGATTTAGAGCGATAGAAAGCATCTTTAGCAGCAGATACAGTGGAAGAGGAGGGAGAGAGGAGGGAGAGAGGAGGAAGAGGAGGAAGAGGAGGAAGAGAGGAGGAAGAGGAGGGAGAGAGGAGGGAGAGAGGAAGGAGAGAGGAGGAAGAGAGGAAGGAGAGAGGAGGAAGAGGAGGGAGAGAGGAAGGAGAGAGGAGGAAGAGGAGGGAGAGAGGAAGGAGAGAGGAGGAAGAGAGGAGGAAGAGTAGGGAGAGAGGAGGGAGAGGAGGGAGAGAGGAGGGAGAGAGGAGGAAGAGGAGGGAGAGAGGAGGGAGAGAGGAGGAAGAGGAGGGAGAGAGGAGGGAGAGAGGAGGAAGAGGAGGGAGAGAGGAGGAAGAGGAGGGAGAGAGGAGGGAGAGAGGAGGAAGAGAGGAGGGAGAGAGGAGGAAGAGGAGGGAGAGAGGAGGAAGAGGAGGGAGAGAGGAGGAAGAGAGGAGGAAGAGAGGAGGGAGAGAGGAGGAAGAGGAGGGAGAGAGGAGGAAGAGAGGAGGAAGAGGAGGGAGAGGAGGGAGAGAGGAGGGAGAGAGGAGGAAGAGAGGAGGAAGAGGAGGGAGAGAGGAGGTGGAGCTGGCCGGGAGGAAAGGGGACTGTGAGAGTCAAGGGAGTCGAAGGGAGGAGAGTAGGGTCAAAGAGGCAGAATCAGGAGACTTTAACAGAAGGAAGAGATTATAGGACAGAAGAGGACAGAGTAGTGGGAGAGAGCGAGAGAGTGAAAATTGCGGCGGTGCATTACCATCTGGGTAGGGGCTGAGTGGCTAGGGTTGGAGGAGAGATGGAGAGACAAGGAAACAAAGTAGTGATCAGAGACCTGGAGGGCGGTTGCAGTGAGATTAGTAGGAGAACAGTCTCTAGTGAAGATGAAGTCAAGCATATTGCCTGGCAGTGGGACTGGGAAAGGGTGAGGTCAAAAGAGGAAAGGGGTCAGGAGGTTAAAGTCGCCCAGTACGATGAGTCTTCATCGGGAAATAAGCTTATCAAGGTGTCAAGCTCGTTGAGGAACTCTCCAAGGACACCTGGTGGGAATATATATGACAACAATGTTAAGCTTGGGGAGAGGAGCGAACTGGGATAGAAAACACACACATACTTGTTACAGCTACAAAAGAGAGAAATGAGATCATCAGAAAATAGCTAAGATGCTCAAGTCTGATGATTGTTCTCAGTGTCTCATCTGTGATGGATGTCTCGATGTTCAGGCTAACAGACAGTTTATAGACAGCTGTGTGTGACTATACCTGACAGACCAGAGTCCTCCTCACTGTTCTCTCCCTCCTCCACAGCCTTCTCCAGGTTGCTAAGCGACTTGCTGCGCGTCCTGAAGTTCCGGAGCAAGTTCCGGTGTTCCTGGTACGTGATTGGTGGGCTCTCTGGGCCAATGTGGACTGGGCGGGGCGTCCCGTAGTAGTTACCTGATAGGAGGAGGAGGTACAGAGGAGGAACAATCAGTTAATCAATTAACACGAGAAATGCTGGGCATCAAGAGACTCCCCCTTCAAGCTAATGAGCAGTCATTCTGACTGAAATATTCTAACTGTGCAATTCATACAACATATAGGCCATAAAAAAAATAAAAATGGTTTTGTTATTGAAGGTCTTAGGTAACATTAGTATACAAAATAACAGTTTGTTACTGTAGGCTATATGTAAAAACAAAAAAAACAAGAATTCAAGTTTTCATTCAATTTTATTTGTTGAATGTCTTTGTTACAACTACGAAACGGAAAGCACATGTTGGAACGCCGTAACAAATTATTTTTATAACTACAAAATAAAATACCTCAACCACCCAAGACACACGGTCAAATTATGAAAACATCAGTAGCCTAAATATAATTATTAGCACCACGTATGCTTGACAGTAAAGTAATGCTCCCTATTTCTCAATGCATTTTAGCACAAAAGGTGGCTAAACGCTCGCGCAAAATCTAAAAGTTTGGTAAGCGGCTTTTACGTTCATTTACCCCCCACTCCACCACTGGCCACGAGTAATAAACACACACACTCTGACCTTTGAACTTGCCGCTCTCCAGCAGGGCTCCAGACTCTTCCAGAGAAAAGAACTCTTCTATGGAGACAAAGTTGTAGTCCACTCCTGATATCTCCTCGTGGCGAGGCTGCCTGGTCGTACCTGGAGATAGGAGGATAAGGGAAGGCTATAGCGTACACACACACACACACACACTAGTCAAGCAGAGACTTGTTTACAATGGGAAAATACCGTGTCCGGGTAAACAAGCCTCCATCTGGTATAAAAGTACCTTAGAAGAGATATCTTTGATTTCTGAAGCATACCTGAAACTCAACCAGCAGCAGTCAGAGGAAAGCATGTATAAATGGAAGAGATTAACTAAATAATTAAGAGTGTGAAAAGAGACAGGGACGTGTCATGTACCATTAAATCACCTCGGAAAGAGACAGGGACGTGTCACGTACCATTAAATCACCTCTGAAAGAGACAGGGACGTGTCATGTACCATTAAATCACCTCTGAAAGAGAGAGGGACGTGTCATGTACCATTAAATCACCTCTGAAAGAGAGAGGGACGTGTCATGTACCATTAAATCACCTCTGAAAGAGACAGGGACGTGTCATGTACCATTAAATCACCTCTGAAAGAGAGAGGGACGTGTCATGTACCATTAAATCACCTCTGAAAGAGAGAGGGACGTGTCATGTACCATTAAATCACATCTGAAAGAGACAGGGACGTGTCATGTACCATTAAATCACCTCTGAAAGAGACAGGGACGTGTCATGTACCATTAAATCACATCTGAAAGAGACAGGGACATGTCATGTACCATTAAATCACCTCTGAAAGAGACAGGGACGTGTCATGTACCATTAAATCACATCTGAAAGAGACAGGGACGTGTCATGTACCATTAAATCACCTCGGAAAGAGACAGGGACGTGTCACGTACCATTAAATCACCTCTGAAAGAGACAGGGACGTGTCATGTACCATTAAATCACCTCTGAAAGACAGGGACGTGTCATGTACCATTAAATCACCTCTGAAAGAGACAGGGACGTGTCATGTACCATTAAATCACCTCTGAAAGAGACAGGGACGTGTCACGTACCATTAAATCACCTCTGAAAGAGACAGGGACGTGTCACGTACCATTAAATCACCTCTGAAAGAGACAGGGACGTGTCACGTACCATTAAATCACCTCTGAAAGAGACAGGGACGTGTCATGTACCATTAAATCACCTCTGAAAGAGACAGGGACGTGTCATGTACCATTAAATCACCTCTGAAAGAGACAGGGACGTGTCATGTACCATTAAATCACCTCTGAAAGAGACAGGGACGTGTCATGTACCATTAAATCACATCTGAAAGAGACAGGGACGTGTCATGTACCATTAAATCACCTCGGAAAGAGACAGGGACGTGTCATGTACCATTAAATCACAGCTGAAACATATTTTTGGTTACGTGTGTTATTTCATGGTTTTGATGTCTTCACAATGACATGACACCTGCCCAGACCCAATGTCACCACACCTGCCCAGACCCAATGGCATCACACCTGCCCAGACCCAATGACATCACACCTGCCCAGACCCAATGACATGACACCTGCCCAGACCCAATGACATGACACCAGCTCAGACTCAATGACATCACACCTGCCCAGACCCAATGACATCACACCTGCCCAGACCCAATGACATCACACCTGCCCAGACCCAATGACATCACACCTTCCCAGACCCAATGACATCACACCTGCCCAGAACCAATGACATCACACCTGCCCAGACCCAATGACATCACACCTGCCCAGACCCAATGACATCACACCTGCCCAGAACCAATGACATCACACCTGCCCAGACCCAATGACATCACACCTGCCCAGACCCAATGACATCACACCTGCCCAGACCCAATGACATCACACCTGCCCAGAACCAATGACATCACACCTGCCCAGACCCAATGACATCACACCTGCCCAGACCCAATGACATCACACCTGCCCAGACCCAATGACATCACACCTGCCTAGAACCAATGACATCACACCTGCCCAGACCCAATGACATTACACCTGCCCAGACCCAATGACATCACACCTGCCCAGACCCAAAGACATCACACCTGCCCAGACCCAATGACATCACACCTGCCCAGACCCACATGTGTAAAAAGAGAGTGTAACGATGTTCGCTGAGAGTCGGGAAGCAAAGTTCAGGGAGTGAATACATTTAATAAATAAATGAACAAAACAAGAAACACAAACAGCGCACCGACATGAAACAGGAACACTGACTACTGGGGATGAAACCAAAGGGAGTGACAGATAAAGGGCAGGTAATCAAGGAGGTGATGGAGTCCAGGTGAGTGTCATTATGCGCGTAACGATGGTGACAGGTGTGAGCCTTAACGAGCAGCCTGGTGACCTAGAGGCCGGAGAGGGATCACAAGTGACAGAGAGGGACAAGTCGTCAAGTCATCCCAGTGGGTTTTTATGTGTTTATCCTTCTCTCTAGTTTGGGTTCTAGGCTTCCTGGTTCTGACCTGTTGTTGCCTTCTCTGACCCTGAGCCTTCCCCTGATCCTGAGCTTCCCCTGACCCTGAGCCTGCCCTGACCCTGAGTCTGCCCTGACCCTGAGCGTCCCCTGACCCTGAGCCTCCCCTGACCCTGCCCTGACCCTGCCCTCCCCTGACCCTGCACTGACCCGAGCCTGCCCTGACCCTGCCCTGACCCTGACCCTGCCTCTGACCCTGCCCTGACCCTGCCCTGACCCTGCCCTGACCTGACCCTGACCCTGCCCTGACCCTGACCCTGCCCTGACCCTGCCCTGACCCTGCCCTGACCCTGCCCAGACCCTGAGCCTGACCTGCCCTGACCCTGCCCAGACCCTGCCCTGACCCTGCCCAGACCCTGACCCTGCCCTGCCCTGACCCTGAGCCTGACCCTGCCCAGACCCTGCCCTGACCCTGAGCCTGACCCTGCCCAGACCCTGCCCAGACCCTGCCCTGACCTTGACCCGCCCCTGCCCTGACCCTGCCCTGACCCTACCCTGACCTGCGCCTGCCCTGCCCTAACCCTGCCCTGACCCTGAGCCTGACCCTGCTCAGACCCTGAGCCTGACCCTGACCTGCCCTGACCCTGCCCAGACCCTGCCCTGACCCTGACCCTGCCCTGAGCCTGCCCAGACCCTGCCCTGACCCTGCCCCTGACCCTGAGCCTGCCCTGACCCTGCCCTGCCCCTGCCCCTGCCCCTGCCCTGACCCTGAGCCTGACCCTGCCCAGACCCTGCCCAGACCCTGCCCTGACCCTGACCCTGCCCAGACCCTGCCCTGAGCCTGCCCTGCCCCTGAGCCTGTCCCTGACCCTGCCCCTGACCCGACCCTGAGCCTCCCCTGAGCCTCCCCTGACCCTGAGCCTCCCCAGACCCTGAGCCTCCCCTGACCCTGCCCAGACCCTGAGTCTGCCTTGACCCTTATAGGGATTGCTGATCTCTGCCTGTCCTGGACCTGCCTTGTATATATTACGTCTCTGAGACTGGAACCATCTGCCTCCTGTGTCGTTATAGGGGATGTGTATGCACATCTTTAATATAGACCCATTGTTTCTCCTTAGTGCATTTAACTATATGTCACAATTAAAAGCCTTGGGTAGCAAGTTGATACAATTCCAGGTCTGGAAGGTTAAAACCACCCTCAGACTCAGGAAGGTTAAAACCACCCTCAGACTCAGGAAGGTTAAAACCAGCCTCAGACTCAGGAAGGTTTAAAACCGCCCTCAGACTCAGGAAGGTTAAAACCAGCCTCAGACTCAGGAAGGTTTAAAACCACCCTCAGACTCAGGAAGGTTAAAACCACCCTTTAGACTCAGGAAGGTTAAAACCACCCTCAGACTTCGGAAGGTTAAAACCACCCTCAGACTCAGGAAGGTTAAAACCACCCTCAGACTCAGGAAGATTAAAACCACCCTTTAGACTCAGGAAGGTTAAAACCACCCTCAGACTCAGGAAGGTTAAAACCACCCTCAGACTCATGAAGGTTAATACCACCCTCAGACTCAGGAAGGTTAATACCACCCTCAGACTTCGGAAGGTTAAAACCACCCTCAGACTTCGGAAGTTTAAAACCACCCTCAGACTTCGGAAGGTTAAAACCACCCTCAGACTCAGGAAGGTTAACACCACCCTCAGACTCAGGAAGGTTAAAACTACCCTCAGACTCAGGAAGGTTAACACCACCCTCAGACTCAGGAAGGTTAAAACCACCCTCAGACTCAGGAAGGTTAAAACCACCCTTTAGACTCAGGAAGGTTAAAACCACCCTCAGACTCCGGAAGGTTAAAACCACCCTCAGACTCAGGAAGGTTAAAACCACCCTCAGACCCAGGAAGGTTAAAACCACCCTCAGGCTCAGGAAGGTTAAAACCACCCTCAGACCCAGGAAGGTTAATACCACCCTCAGACTCAGACTCAGGAAGATTAAAACCACCCTCAGACTCAGGAAGGTTAAAATCACCCTCAGACTCAGGAAGGTTAAAACCACCCTCTGACTCAGGAAGGTTAAAATCACCCTCAGACTCAGGAAGGTTAAAATCACCCTCAGACTTCGGAAGGTTAAAACCACCCTCAGACTTAGGAAGGTTAAAACCACCCTCAGACTCAGGAAGGTTAAACCACCCTCAGACTCAGGAAGGTTAAAACCACCCTCAGACTCAGGAAGGTTAAAACCACCCTCAGACTCAGGAAGGTTAAAACCACCCTTTAGACTCAGGAAGGTTAAATCCACCCTTTAGACTCAGGAAGGTTAACACCACCCTCAGACTCAGGAAGGTTAACAGCACCCTCAGACTCAGGAAGGTTTAAACCACCCTCAGACCCAGGAAGGTTTAAACCACCCTCAGACTCAGGAAGGTTTAAAACCACCCTCCGACTCAGGAAGGTTAAAACCACCCTCAGACTCAGGAAGGTTAAAACCACCCTTTAGACTCAGGAAGGTTTAAACCACCCTCAGACTCAGGAAGGTTTAAACCACCCTCAGACTCAGGAAGGTTAAAACCACCCTCCGACTCAGGAAGGTTAAAACCACCCTCAGACTCAGGAAGGTTAAAACCAGCCTCAGACTCAGGAAGGTTAAAACCACCCTCAGACTCAGGAAGATGTCAAACTTTCCCTTATAAATCTATGAGTTTTATTTTCCCATATAAAGCCTGTTATGACCGAGTATATATTATTTAAAGAATGTCTTAGGATAATTGGTATTACTGAAAATAAATACAAAAACTTTGGCAGCCATGGAATTCTAGAGGTGTATTCTACCTGTAAGATTTATGGAACGATTAGTCCATTGAATTAGATCTGCTTTCACGTTGTTGAGTAATGGGATAAAGTTATCTTTATATATTTGTTTCTTGTTGTTACTTATTAAACATACTAAGTATTTCATATGTTTTTGTTGTAAACTAAAAGGATTGCTGTAGATCATTTAGTTATTAGTTATTATTTTTCCTATTGCCATTATTACATTGCTTTCCATGTTAGTTTTTAGAGTATTCCGAAAATATTTAATTTTTAAAACCACCCTTTAGACTCAGGAAGGTTAAAACTACCCTCAGACTCAGGAAGGTTAACACCACCCTCAGACTCAGGAAGGTTAACACCACCCTCAGACTCAGGAAGGTTAAAACCACCCTCAGACTCAGGAAGGTTAAAACCACCCTTTAGATTCAGGAAGGTTAAATCCACCCTTTAGACTCAGGAAGGTTAAAACCACCCTTTAGACTCAGTAAGGTTAAAACCACCCTCAGACTCAGGAAGGTTAACACCACCCTCAGACTCAGGAAGGTTAACACCACCCTCAGACTCAGGAAGGTTAACACCACCCTCAGACTCAGGAAGGTTAACACCACCCTCAGACTCAGGAAGGTTAACACCACCCTCAGACTCAGGAAGGTTTAAACCACCCTCAGACCCAGGAAGGTTAAAACCACCCTCAGACTCAGGAAGGTTAAAACCACCCTCAGACTCAGGAAGGTTAAAACCACCCTCAGACTCAGGAAGGTTAAAACCACCCTTTAGACTCAGGAAGGTTAAAACCACCCTTTAGACTCAGGAAGGTTAAAACTACCCTCAGACTCAGGAAGGTTAACACCACCCTCAGACTCAGGAAGGTTAAAACCACCCTCAGACTCAGGAAGGTTAATACCACCCTCAGACTTCGGAAGGTTAAAACCACCCTCAGACTTCGGAAGTTTAAAACCACCCTCAGACTTCGGAAGGTTAAAACCACCCTCAGACTCAAGAAGGTTAAAACCACCCTTTAGATTCAGGAAGGTTAAATCCACCCTTTAGACTCAGGAAGGTTAAAACCACCCTTTAGACTCAGGAAGGTTAAAACCACCCTCAGACTCAGGAAGGTTAACACCACCCTCAGACTCAGGAAGGTTAAAACTACCCTCAGACTCAGGAAGGTTAACACCACCCTCAGACTCAGGAAGGTTAAAACCACCCTTTAGACTCAGGAAGGTTGAAACCACCCTCAGACTCCGGAAGGTTAAAACCACCCTCAGACTCAGGAAGGTTAAAACCACCCTCAGACCCAGGAAGGTTAAAACCACCCTCAGACTCAGGAAGGTTAAAACCACCCTCAGACCCAGGAAGGTTAATACCACCCTCAGACTCAGACTCAGGAAGATTAAAACCACCCTCAGACTCAGGAAGGTTAAAATCACCCTCAGACTCAGGAAGGTTAAAACCACCCTCTGACTCAGGAAGGTTAAAATCACCCTCAGACTCAGGAAGGTTAAAATCACCCTCAGACTTCGGAAGGTTAAAACCACCCTCAGACTTAGGAAGGTTAAAACCACCCTCAGACTCAGGAAGGTTAAACCACCCTCAGACTCAGGAAGGTTAAAACACCCTCAGACTCAGGAAGGTTAAAACCACCCTCAGACTCAGGAAGGTTAAAACCACCCTCAGACTCAGGAAGGTTAAAACCACCCTTTAGACTCAGGAAGGTTAAATCCACCCTTTAGACTCAGGAAGGTTAACACCACCCTCAGACTCAGGAAGGTTAACACCACCCTCAGACTCAGGAAGGTTTAAACCACCCTCAGACCCAGGAAGGTTTAAACCACCCTCAGACTCAGGAAGGTTTAAAACCACCCTCCGACTCAGGAAGGTTAAAACCACCCTCAGACTCAGGAAGGTTAAAACCACCATTTAGACTCAGGAAGGTTTAAACCACCCTCAGACTCAGGAAGGTTTAAACCACCCTCAGACTCAGGAAGGTTAAAACCACCCTCCGACTCAGGAAGGTTAAAACCACCCTCAGACTCAGGAAGGTTAAAACCAGCCTCAGACTCAGGAAGGTTAAAACCACCCTCAGACTCAGGAAGATGTCAAACTTTCCCTTATAAATCTATGAGTTTTATTTTCCCATATAAAGCCTGTTATGACCGAGTATATATTATTTAAAGAATGTCTTAGGATAATTGGTATTACTGAAAATAAATACAAAAACTTTGGCAGCCATGGAATTCTAGAGGTGTATTCTACCTGTAAGATTTATGGAACGATTAGTCCATTGAATTAGATCTGCTTTCACGTTGTTGAGTAATGGGATAAAGTTATCTTTATATATTTGTTTCTTGTTGTTACTTATTAAACATACTAAGTATTTCATATTTTTTTGTTGTAAACTAAAAGGATTGCTGTAGATCATTTAGTTATTAGTTATTATTTTTCCTATTGCCATTATTACATTGCTTTCCATGTTAGTTTTTAGAGTATTCCGAAAATATTTAATTTTTAAAACCACCCTTTAGACTCAGGAAGGTTAAAACTACCCTCAGACTCAGGAAGGTTAACACCACCCTCAGACTCAGGAAGGTTAACACCACCCTCAGACTCAGGAAGGTTAAAACCACCCTCAGACTCAGGAAGGTTAAAACCACCCTTTAGATTCAGGAAGGTTAAATCCACCCTTTAGACTCAGGAAGGTTAAAACCACCCTTTAGACTCAGTAAGGTTAAAACCACCCTCAGACTCAGGAAGGTTAACACCACCCTCAGACTCAGGAAGGTTAACACCACCCTCAGACTCAGGAAGGTTAACACCACCCTCAGACTCAGGAAGGTTAACACCACCCTCAGACTCAGGAAGGTTAACACCACCCTCAGACTCAGGAAGGTTAACACCACCCTCAGACTCAGGAAGGTTTAAACCACCCTCAGACCCAGGAAGGTTAAAACCACCCTCAGACTCAGGAAGGTTAAAACCACCCTCAGACTCAGGAAGGTTAAAACCACCCTCAGACTCAGGAAGGTTAAAACCACCCTTTAGACTCAGGAAGGTTAAAACCACCCTTTAGACTCAGGAAGGTTAAAACTACCCTCAGACTCAGGAAGGTTAACACCACCCTCAGACTCAGGAAGGTTAAAACCACCCTCAGACTCAGGAAGGTTAAAACCACCCTCAGACTCAGGAAGGTTAATACCACCCTCAGACTTCGGAAGGTTAAAACCACCCTCAGACTTCGGAAGTTTAAAACCACCCTCAGACTTCGGAAGGTTAAAACCACCCTCAGACTCAAGAAGGTTAAAACCACCCTTTAGATTCAGGAAGGTTAAATCCACCCTTTAGACTCAGGAAGGTTAAAACCACCCTTTAGACTCAGGAAGGTTAAAACCACCCTCAGACTCAGGAAGGTTAACACCACCCTCAGACTCAGGAAGGTTAAAACTACCCTCAGACTCAGGAAGGTTAACACCACCCTCAGACTCAGGAAGGTTAAAACCACCCTCAGACTCAGGAAGGTTAAAACCACCCTTTAGACTCAGGAAGGTTAAAACCACCCTCAGACTCCGGAAGGTTAAAACCACCCTCAGACTCAGGAAGGTTAAAACCACCCTCAGACCCAGGAAGGTTAAAACCACCCTCAGACTCAGGAAGGTTAAAACCACCCTCAGACCCAGGAAGGTTAATACCACCCTCAGACTCAGACTCAGGAAGATTAAAACCACCCTCAGACTCAGGAAGGTTAAAATCACCCTCAGACTCAGGAAGGTTAAAACCACCCTCTGACTCAGGAAGGTTAAAATCACCCTCAGACTCAGGAAGGTTAAAATCACCCTCAGACTCAGGAAGGTTAAAATCACCCTCAGATTTCGGAAGGTTAAAACCACCCTCAGACTTAGGAAGGTTAAAACCACCCTCAGACTCAGGAAGGTTAAACCACCCTCAGACTCAGGAAGGTTAAAACACCCTCAGACTCAGGAAGGTTAAAACCACCCTCAGACTCAGGAAGGTTAAAACCACCCTCAGACTCAGGAAGGTTAAAACCACCCTTTAGACTCAGGAAGGTTAAATCCACCCTTTAGACTCAGGAAGGTTAACACCACCCTCAGACTCAGGAAGGTTAACACCACCCTCAGACTCAGGAAGGTTTAAACCACCCTCAGACCCAGGAAGGTTTAAACCACCCTCAGACTCAGGAAGGTTTAAAACCACCCTCCGACTCAGGAAGGTTAAAACCACCCTCAGACTCAGGAAGGTTAAAACCACCCTTTAGACTCAGGAAGGTTAAAACCACCCTCAGACTCAGGAAGATGTCAAACTTTCCCTTATAAATCTATGAGTTTTATTTTCCCATATAAAGCCTGTTATGACCGAGTATATATTATTTAAAGAATGTCTTAGGATAATTGGTATTACTGAAAATAAAAACAAAAACTTTGGCAGCCATGGAATTCTAGAGGTGTATTCTACCTGTAAGATTTATGGAATGATTAGTCCATTGAATTAGATCTGCTTTCACGTTGTTGAGTAATGGGATAAAGTTATCTTTATATATTTGTTTCTTGTTGTTACTTATTACACATACTAAGTATTTCATATTTTTTTGTTGTAAACTAAAAGGATTGCTGTAGATCATTTAGTTATTAGTTATTATTTTTCCTATTGCCATTATTACATTGCTTTCCATGTTAGTTTTTAGAGTATTCCGAAAATATTTAATTTTTAAAACCACCCTTTAGACTCAGGAAGGTTAAAACTACCCTCAGACTCAGGAAGGTTAACACCACCCTCAGACTCAGGAAGGTTAACACCACCCTCAGACTCAGGAAGGTTAAAACCACCCTCAGACTCAGGAAGGTTAAAACCACCCTTTAGATTCAGGAAGGTTAAATCCACCCTTTAGACTCAGGAAGGTTAAAACCACCCTTTAGACTCAGTAAGGTTAAAACCACCCTCAGACTCAGGAAGGTTAACACCACCCTCAGACTCAGGAAGGTTAACACCACCCTCAGACTCAGGAAGGTTAACACCACCCTCAGACTCAGGAAGGTTAACACCACCCTCAGACTCAGGAAGGTTAACACCACCCTCAGACTCAGGAAGGTTTAAACCACCCTCAGACTCAGGAAGGTTTAAACCACCCTCAGACCCAGGAAGGTTAAAACCACCCTCAGACTCAGGAAGGTTAAAACCACCCTCAGACTCAGGAAGGTTTAAACCACCCTCAGACCCAGGAAGGTTAAAACCACCCTCAGACTCAGGAAGGTTAAAACCACCCTTTAGATTCAGGAAGGTTAAATCCACCCTTTAGACTCAGGAAGGTTAAAACCACCCTTTAGACTCAGTAAGGTTAACACCACCCTCAGACTCAGGAAGGTTAACACCACCCTCAGACTCAGGAAGGTTAACACCACCCTCAGACTCAGGAAGGTTAACACCACCCTCAGACTCAGGAAGGTTAACACCACCCTCAGACTCAGGAAGGTTTAAACCACCCTCAGACCCAGGAAGGTTAAAACCACCCTCAGACTCAGGAAGGTTAAAACCACCCTCAGACTCAGGAAGGTTAAAACCACCCTCAGACTCAGGAAGGTTAAAACCACCCTCAGACTCAGGAAGGTTAAAACCACCCTCAGACTCAGGAAGGTTAAAACCACCCTTTAGACTCAGGAAGGTTAAAACCACCCTTTAGACTCAGGAAGGTTAAAACTACCCTCAGACTCAGGAAGGTTAACACCACCCTCAGACTCAGGAAGGTTAAAACCACCCTCAGACTCAGGAAGGTTAAAACCACCCTTTAGACTCAGGAAGGTTAAAACTACCCTCAGACTCAGGAAGGTTAACACCACCCTCAGACTCAGGAAGGTTAAAACCACCCTCAGACCCAGGAAGGTTAAAACCACCCTCAGACTCAGGAAGGTTAAAACCACCCTCAGACCCAGGAAGGTTAATACCACCCTCAGACTCAGACTCAGGAAGATTAAAACCACCCTCAGACTCAGGAAGGTTAAAATCACCCTCAGACTCAGGAAGGTTAAAACCACCCTCTGACTCAGGAAGGTTAAAACCACCCTCTGACTCAGGAAGGTTAAAATCACCCTCAGACTTCGGAAGGTTAAAACCACCCTCAGACTTAGGAAGGTTAAAACCACCCTCAGACTCAGGAAGGTTAAACCACCCTCAGACTCAGGAAGGTTAAAACACCCTCAGACTCAGGAAGGTTAAAACCAGCCTCAGACTCAGGAAGGTTAAAACCACCCTCAGACTCAGGAAGGTTAAAACCACCCTCAGACTCAGGAAGGTTAAAACCACCCTCAGACTTCGGAAGGTTAAAACCACCCTCAGACTTCGGAAGTTTAAAACCACCCTCAGACTTCGGAAGGTTAAAACCACCCTCAGACTCAAGAAGGTTAAAACCACCCTTTAGATTCAGGAAGGTTAAATCCACCCTTTAGACTCAGGAAGGTTAAAACCACCCTTTAGACTCAGGAAGGTTAAAACCACCCTCAGACTCAGGAAGGTTAACACCACCCTCAGACTCAGGAAGGTTAAAACTACCCTCAGACTCAGGAAGGTTAACACCACCCTCAGACTCAGGAAGGTTAAAACCACCCTCAGACTCAGGAAGGTTAAAACCACCCTCTAGACTCAGGAAGGTTAAAACCACCCTCAGACTCCGGAAGGTTAAAACCACCCTCAGACTCAGGAAGGTTAAAACCACCCTCAGACCCAGGAAGGTTAAAACCACCCTCAGACCCAGGAAGGTTAATACCACCCTCAGACTCAGACTCAGGAAGATTAAAACCGCCCTCAGACTCAGGAAGGTTAAAATCACCCTCAGACTCAGGAAGGTTAAAACCACCCTCTGACTCAGGAAGGTTAAAATCACCCTCAGACTCAGGAAGGTTAAAATCACCCTCAGACTTCGGAAGGTTAAAACCACCCTCAGACTTAGGAAGGTTAAAACCACCCTCAGACTCAGGAAGGTTAAACCACCCTCAGAC
Organism: Salvelinus alpinus; assembly: GCF_045679555.1. Classification (NCBI taxonomy): domain Eukaryota; kingdom Metazoa; phylum Chordata; class Actinopteri; order Salmoniformes; family Salmonidae; genus Salvelinus; species Salvelinus alpinus. Next base: position 51,660,573 of record NC_092102.1, on the reverse strand, counting down.
TCAGGAAGGTTAAAACACCCTCAGACTCAGGAAGGTTAAAACCACCCTCAGACTCAGGAAGGTTAAAACCACCCTCAGACTCAGGAAGGTTAAAACCACCCTTTAGACTCAGGAAGGTTAAATCCACCCTTTAGACTCAGGAAGGTTAACACCACCCTCAGACTCAGGAAGGTTAACACCACCCTCAGACTCAGGAAGGTTTAAACCACCCTCAGACCCAGGAAGGTTTAAACCACCCTCAGACTCAGGAAGGTTTAAAACCACCCTCCGACTCAGGAAGGTTAAAACCACCCTCAGACTCAGGAAGGTTAAAACCACCATTTAGACTCAGGAAGGTTTAAACCACCCTCAGACTCAGGAAGGTTTAAACCACCCTCAGACTCAGGAAGGTTAAAACCACCCTCCGACTCAGGAAGGTTAAAACCACCCTCAGACTCAGGAAGGTTAAAACCAGCCTCAGACTCAGGAAGGTTAAAACCACCCTCAGACTCAGGAAGATGTCAAACTTTCCCTTATAAATCTATGAGTTTTATTTTCCCATATAAAGCCTGTTATGACCGAGTATATATTATTTAAAGAATGTCTTAGGATAATTGGTATTACTGAAAATAAATACAAAAACTTTGGCAGCCATGGAATTCTAGAGGTGTATTCTACCTGTAAGATTTATGGAACGATTAGTCCATTGAATTAGATCTGCTTTCACGTTGTTGAGTAATGGGATAAAGTTATCTTTATATATTTGTTTCTTGTTGTTACTTATTAAACATACTAAGTATTTCATATTTTTTTGTTGTAAACTAAAAGGATTGCTGTAGATCATTTAGTTATTAGTTATTATTTTTCCTATTGCCATTATTACATTGCTTTCCATGTTAGTTTTTAGAGTATTCCGAAAATATTTAATTTTTAAAACCACCCTTTAGACTCAGGAAGGTTAAAACTACCCTCAGACTCAGGAAGGTTAACACCACCCTCAGACTCAGGAAGGTTAACACCACCCTCAGACTCAGGAAGGTTAAAACCACCCTCAGACTCAGGAAGGTTAAAACCACCCTTTAGATTCAGGAAGGTTAAATCCACCCTTTAGACTCAGGAAGGTTAAAACCACCCTTTAGACTCAGTAAGGTTAAAACCACCCTCAGACTCAGGAAGGTTAACACCACCCTCAGACTCAGGAAGGTTAACACCACCCTCAGACTCAGGAAGGTTAACACCACCCTCAGACTCAGGAAGGTTAACACCACCCTCAGACTCAGGAAGGTTAACACCACCCTCAGACTCAGGAAGGTTTAAACCACCCTCAGACCCAGGAAGGTTAAAACCACCCTCAGACTCAGGAAGGTTAAAACCACCCTCAGACTCAGGAAGGTTAAAACCACCCTCAGACTCAGGAAGGTTAAAACCACCCTTTAGACTCAGGAAGGTTAAAACCACCCTTTAGACTCAGGAAGGTTAAAACTACCCTCAGACTCAGGAAGGTTAACACCACCCTCAGACTCAGGAAGGTTAAAACCACCCTCAGACTCAGGAAGGTTAAAACCACCCTTTAGACTCAGGAAGGTTAAAACTACCCTCAGACTCAGGAAGGTTAACACCACCCTCAGACTCAGGAAGGTTAAAACCACCCTCAGACCCAGGAAGGTTAAAACCACCCTCAGACTCAGGAAGGTTAAAACCACCCTCAGACCCAGGAAGGTTAATACCACCCTCAGACTCAGACTCAGGAAGATTAAAACCACCCTCAGACTCAGGAAGGTTAAAATCACCCTCAGACTCAGGAAGGTTAAAACCACCCTCTGACTCAGGAAGGTTAAAACCACCCTCTGACTCAGGAAGGTTAAAATCACCCTCAGACTTCGGAAGGTTAAAACCACCCTCAGACTTAGGAAGGTTAAAACCACCCTCAGACTCAGGAAGGTTAAACCACCCTCAGACTCAGGAAGGTTAAAACACCCTCAGACTCAGGAAGGTTAAAACCACCCTCAGACTCAGGAAGGTTAAAACCACCCTCAGACTCAGGAAGGTTAAAACCACCCTTTAGACTCAGGAAGGTTAAATCCACCCTTTAGACTCAGGAAGGTTAACACCACCCTCAGACTCAGGAAGGTTAACACCACCCTCAGACTCAGGAAGGTTTAAACCACCCTCAGACCCAGGAAGGTTTAAACCACCCTCAGACTCAGGAAGGTTTAAAACCACCCTCCGACTCAGGAAGGTTAAAACCACCCTCAGACTCAGGAAGCTTAAAACCACCCTCAGACTCAGGAATGTTTAAACCACCCTCAGACTCAGGAAGGTTTAAACCACCCTCAGACTCAGGAAGGTTAAAACCACCCTCCGACTCAGGAAGGTTAAAACCACCCTCAGACTCAGGAAGGTTAAAACCAGCCTCAGACTCAGGAAGGTTAAAACCACCCTCAGACTCAGGAAGATGTCAAACTTTCCCTTATAAATCTATGAGTTTTATTTTCCCATATAAAGCCTGTTATGACCGAGTATATATTATTTAAAGAATGTCTTAGGATAATTGGTATTACTGAAAATAAATACAAAAACTTTGGCAGCCATGGAATTCTAGAGGTGTATTCTACCTGTAAGATTTATGGAACGATTAGTCCATTGAATTAGATCTGCTTTCACGTTGTTGAGTAATGGGATAAAGTTATCTTTATATATTTGTTTCTTGTTGTTACTTATTAAACATACTAAGTATTTCATATTTTTTTGTTGTAAACTAAAAGGATTGCTGTAGATCATTTAGTTATTAGTTATTATTTTTCCTATTGCCATTATTACATTGCTTTCCATGTTAGTTTTTAGAGTATTCCGAAAATATTTAATTTTTTACAAGTGGAGGCATTGAATTTTCAATATTAGTCAGGTATATCAGGAGATTGCCTGCAAATAAATGTAGTTTATTTATTCATGTTTACCCATGCTGATACCTGTTACGTTTCGTTCCTGTCTAAATCTTTATGCTCCTGTCTAAATCAATTGCCAGTGCAAAAAGGAGGGGGGAGAGAGGACATCCCTGTCTTGTGCCCCATTCTCAATGTTATCAGATAATGTATTATTTATGTATATTTCTGCTTTATTTTTTATGAAATGTATTATTTCAGCTGGAAAGTTGAAGACTTCCAAAGTTTTGAATAGAAAAGGCCATTCAAGACGGTCGAAAGTAAATCCTATGTAAATCCTGTAAATCCTATGAGGATACAAACACTGCCCATGCCTTCCTCTAGATGTCAGTAAGAGGTGACAATTTGAATGGAGTCGATTGCGCAATCAGGGCCCGTATAAAACAGAAAAGACCGGATGTACCGTTCTTTTCCTGCTGCGCCTCACGCAAGATGGACGTCGGACTCTCTCTCTTTCCAAGCGTTGGTTTAGCCACTTATATATCGCCGGTCATGTTTTTACTCGTTATAGGTGTTAAAAACATCATAAGGTAGTTAATTTAAACCGTTTTATAGCAATTTATATCCGTTTAGTGCGATTTTGAGGCATTGCTTTGTGATGCACATTGAAGCACCGGGCACGTTTCGGGGTCCCGGTCGAACGTTAGTGGGCATTTCGACGGACAAGAGGACAGCTTTCGACCAAAAGAAGATTAGACCCAAGAAAGGATACATTGCCCAAGATACTGATGGAAGAACAGCTCACAGTAAGAACTATTTATGATGATAAATCGCTGTTCTGTTGAAAATTTTTAAACGCATATGTCGCCATTTTGTTATGTGTAGCTTCGCTTGGCGGACCCGGTATTGCACAGTAAGGATAATTTTACAAATTTAAGTCAGCGATTGCATTAAGAACTAATTTGTCTTTCGATTCCTGTCAACCCTGTATTTTTTAGTCAAGTTTATGATTAGCTATCGATTAGACTAGATCACTCTCAAATATAGCGCCCGACATTTTCAGGGCAGTTTTGCTAGTATTCTCATTGTATAACCACGTTTTTTTGTGGCTAAATATGCACATTTTCGAACAAACTCTATATGTATGTTGTAATATGATGTTACAGGAGTGTCATCGGAAGAATTCTGAGAAGGTTAGTGAAAAAATTAATATATTTTGGTGATCATAACGTTATCGCTCCCCTTGCCTTTGATTCATGCTGGGGTAACGTTTGCACATGTGGTATGCTAATATAACGATTTATTGTGTTTTCGCTGTAAAACGCTTAGAAAATCTGAAATATTGTCTGAATTCACAAGATCTGTGTCTTTCCATTGCTATGCTTTGTCTATTTTTATGAAATGTTTTATGATGAGTAAATTGGTAATACACGTTGCTCTCTGTATTTATTCTAGTCGAGTTGTGATGGTGGGTGCAATTGTAAACTATGATTTCTACCTGAAATATGCACATTTTTCTAACAAAAACTATCCTATACAATAAATATGTTATCAGACTGTCATCTGATGAGGTTTTTTCTTGGTTAGTGGCTATCAATATCTTTATTTGGCCGAATTGGTGATAGCTACTGGTGGAGAGAAAAAATGGTGGACAAAGAAAAATTGTGTCTTTTGCTAACGTGGTTAGCTAATAGATTTACATATTGTGTCTTCCCTGTAAAACATTTTAAAAATCAGAAATTATTGCTGGATTCACAAGAAGTGGATCTTTCATCTGGTATCTTGGACTTGTGATTGAATGATATTTAGATGCTACTATTTACTTGTGACGCTATGCTAGCTATGCTATTCAGCTTTTTTACTGGTGGGGGGTGCTCCCGGATCCGGGTTTCTGACTCGTTAGAAGTTAATGAAATGGGTTTCCACGGCCGAGCAGCCGCACACAAGCCTAAGATCACCACGCGCAATGCCAAGCGTCGGCTGGAGTCGTGTAAAGCTTGAGAATTGGAACGCCGACTGCGAGCCAGGCCTAAATGCCAAACATCATTACCCGACCTCACTAATGCTCTTGTGGCTGAATGGAAGCAAGTCCCTGCAGCAATGTTCCAACCCAGAAGAGCGGAGGCTGTTACAGCAGCAAAGGGGGTCCCAACTACATATTAATACCCATGGTTTTGGAATGAGATGTTCGACGAGCTGGTGTCCACATATTTTTGGTCATGTAGTGTATATAGGTTTTCATAGAAGCTTTTAAAATGGTAATTTATAGTGTTGTTGTTTCTAATTAAAGCATTTGTATCATTTTAAAATAATATCTGGTTTAGCATATATTCGTTTTTGTCAGATATTTACCGTTTAAAATGAAAGAAAAATGATTTACTCAGATTTTACTTTTTCAGAGTATGAGATTATCATTCCCCCTAATGTAAGCCTTCAAAGCGTCCCAAACTGTTTCGTGGGGAGGGCTTTTCTATGTCCTCTATGTCTACATTTATAATGGTAAGTCCTATATTTTTTAATTTACTTATTTAATTTCGGATCTTGAAGAGAGGCTAAGAGAATATAAGCAACATGTTTTTTGACAACTTCTGGTTGGACTGATCTGTAACGTGAGCCTGATATCTGATTCTGATTGGAATAGACAGATTATTACCATCCAAGGTATTTTATTTTCAAGAATAAGTTATTTTGAGAACTTTGTTGCCAATTACACTTCTTAAGCACATTGTAACGCTCTTCTACTTCTTCCTCCTCCTCTGACGAGGAGGAGCATGGATCAGAGAACCAATTTGCAGCGTGGTAGTTAGACATAATATTTATTCAAATGAAAATGACGAAACACGAAATAACACTTGACTAATACAAAACAACAAAACGACATAGACTGACCTAAAACATGAGAACTTACATATAGACGAAGAAGGCACGAACAGGTACAGACTACAAACAAACGCTACAGTCTCGTGTGGTACGAACATACATACAGACACAGGAGACAACCACCCACAACAAACAATGTGAAACACCTACCTTAATATGGCTCTCAATCAGAGGAAACGTCAACCACCTGCCTCTAATTGAGAACCATATCAGGTCACCCATTAACCAACATAGAAACACATAACATAGACTACCCACCCAAACTCACGCCCTGACCGTCAAACACATACAAAACAACAGAAAACAGGGGCCTGTTGCACAAAAGTAGAATTAAGACATCCGGGATAAATGACTCAGCTGAGCTCAATGAAGCCAAAACATGTGCGTCCAGGCTTAATTGGTTGCACAAAGACCAAGCCAGGATGAGCAGACACGGATTCATTAAGCCAGGTGAAACCAATCCTGGATAGGTGCGCGCTCACGGCTCACTCAAATAGACCCCGCCACAGATCACAGATTAACTGATTTACCATGGCAACTAGAGCCGCGTACTTTTCCCCGTCGGAAGCACAAATCCTCATGGAGGCATACGAGGAGGTAAAAGATATAATTAAGAAGAAAGGCAACACCGCCACAGTGATAAAGCAAAGAGAAAAAGCGTGGCAAAGTATTGCAGACCGCCTGAATGCGTAAGTAGTGCACAATTACACACTCACCGCTCCGCTGAAACATCACAATTACAATTCAAATATTTAATTCACATCTCCAAAAATGCAGTTGTACTGTAATTATGAAACGGTTAAATTTTTAATTGAAATGCACTGCAGATATGAGTGAAATTGTGTAAAGTAACTCCATCACACTGTATAAAGCTATGATAAATTTTTTGATATTTTTACTGAAAACAAGACAAAAATACCAAGTAATTTTTTGCAGTGTGACTCCATTAAATGTGTGTGTGTGTGTGTGTGTGTAGATTAAACATGAACGGGCCAAAACGGACATGGCAGCAGGTCAAAATCAAATACAAGAACATTCTGCAGAATGGTATGGTCCCTGACTAATATTTAACAAAGCACAAGCATATATTGTACCCAGAAGGTGCCTGCTCACACATTGTCTGTACTGTTTTAGCAGTGAAAAAGAATACCCACAGACAAGGCACGGGTGGTGGGTCACCAAAGGCTGACCTTACCCCAGCAGAGGACATGGCCTTGGAGCTAAATAAAGGCAGGCCCGTCTTAGAGGGGATCCCTGGGGGGAAAGAGACGAGCATAGGTTCCTCCCAAGATGCCACCCGCTTCATTCAAGGTATGTCCTTCCATCTCTACATGGGATACAACCACATTCATATTGAATCAATTTGGACTGTCTGACTTTGGTTTACCTATTGCCTTGCAGTGTCTGGCAGCACTGTGTTCCTGTTAGAGCCACCAGCACAAGCACCAGACGATGCTGATCCAGTGAGTACTCCATCAAAGGCATACTGTAGGCCTGGCATGTCTTGTCTACTAGCTTCAATATGAATCCGATTAAATGTGATAGGGTGAAGGCCCCAGTGCAGCAGCAACAGCACATGATGGAGACGATGATGAGGAGGAGACCATCTCTCTGGATTCCAGAAGGCATGAGGTATCATGTTAAGACTGTGAAAGTACTATTTACTCTACAATGGTGAGGAGTCCTCATCAAAATCAAAAAATCTAATTTCTTTTACAGGACCCAGATGCTATACAGTGGGAAAACCAGCCTGGCAACATAGTGCGTATTAATAAAAGGACACCACATCCTGCCAAATTCCAGCTGCGCTAATTGTATTGTGTTCACAGAGCTCACAAGCTATCAGAAAGTTGTATGGCAACCACCTCCGGCGCCAAATAGAACTGGCAGACATAGACATTCAGTACAAGAAGAAAAAGATGGAAAATCTTGCACTGGAGTCCGAAATAAAAAAGAGGACAATTAGGAAACTGGACCTTGAAATAAAAAAACTTGAGAGGGAGGTGAGATATGCCTTCAATGTACACTGTATGCTAACTGTAACACAAATGTATTAATCATTATTTTTCTTTCCTCCCCCAGCTCCAAGAAGATGACACAGCTCAAAATAAAAATTTGGTATATTCTCGTAAAGTCAAGTGAGCCATGACATATGAGCTCTTATTGTGAGCACACAGGACGGTGGCATCTTTCTAAGGTTTTTTTTATTTTCCCAGCAATCAGTACAACCAAGTCATCGTTATAAGGCATCGCCCTCTTTTGCCCACCCCCCCAGCACCAGGTGTGGCCACTAGCCTATATGAAGGCCCAAAATTGTGTGTTCCTTTCTGCTCTGACAATGGCATGCCCATTCGTGCGAGATGTGGTGGATGAAGAAGCACTTGTGCTGAGGAGAGCCTTCAGGCGAGAAAGGGTCTTCAGGGACCGGTTGGACCCACTGGCCTTCCCTGATGACCATCTATATGAAAGATACAGGTTTTCTGCAGATGGCATCAGGTATCTATGCAGACTACTGGGTCCCAGGATTAAGCACCGCACTGCACGGAGCCATGCACTGAGTGTGGAGCAAATGGTTTGTGTGGCCTTGCGCTTTTTTGCTAGTGGAGCCTTCCTGTACTCAGTGGGGGATGCAGAACAGCTGAACAAGGCCACAATTTGCCGCACAATAAGGAGTGTGTGTCTGGCTATCAAAGCATTAGCAGATGTCTTCATCTCCTTCCCTGGCCACAGAAGACTCTGTGACATCAAAGAGGAGTTCTATAGGATTGCAGGTAAGAGGATCTACAAATTACAGGACAACTGTTAACACATAGTAGGATACTCATTACTTTGTGTGACAGGTTTCCCCAATGTCATTGGTGCAGTGGACTGCACACACATAAGGATAAAAGCCCCCTCAGGTGCCCATGAGGCCGATTTTGTGAATAGGAAATCCTTTCACAGCATTAATGTTCAGGTGAACATAACTTTTTGATATTGTCCATTGACGAACACTCTGCATTGCCAGTGATGTGCATTGATTGGTGTAATATTCCTCATCTTATGATTTCAGATGGTCTGCAATGCTGACTGTGTGATCAGCAATGTTGTGGCAAAATGGCCTGGCTCAGTCCATGACTCCAGAATCTTTCGGGCCTCTGAAATCTATCAGTGCCTATCACAAGGTAAGCCACACAACCCCTATTTATAACCATCATGGCTGTGTCAAGAATATCACTGTGTTTATGAGGTAGTAATGATGAGATTTTGTGTTGACAGGTGAATTCTCTGGTGTGTTGCTGGGAGACAGGGGGTATGGCTGCCAGCCTTTTCTCCTGACACCTTTCACAGACCCCCAGGAAGCACAGCAGGCCTACAACCATGCCCATGCCAGGACCAGGGCCAGAGTTGAAATGACCTTTGGCCTCCTGAAGGCACGCTTTCACTGCCTTCACAAATTAAGGGTCAGCCCTGTTAGGGCATGTGATATTACTGTGGCTTGTGCTGTCCTCCACAATGTGGCCTGCCTGAGGAAGGAGAGGGCCCCCAGAGTGCCACCAGCCATGGACTGGGACAATCCGGCAATCTTCCCTGATGACGACAGTGGTCGGCTGCTGAGGGACCAATATGTGTTGAATTATTTTAGTTAGTATGTGTGCTTTCAATTTTGGTTAAATATGTCCTGCGGTGGCAGAGGAATTTGGGTTTTTTTGGGTTCGTTTTTTGACGAATTTGGCCTCTTATGATGTTTGTGCGGTATACTGTGTGTAATACAAGGCTGCAGGGAGGCTACTGCATCCATTCATTTGTCTGTTCAGTTGATGTGTATGGATTTGTCCTGCATTTATTTTAGTGTGCAGACATGCAGGGTGTGTTATATACAGACCTTTGAATGTGTATGTATCATTTTGTATAATATGCTTGGATTCTGTGCTTTCCATCTTGTAGAGTCACTGTGACTTCAGTTTCGAAAGGAGCTGATGGTTTACCTGCTTTGTTTTGTCCTTATTCAATAAAGGAACATAATGTTACACATTGTGTTTTTATATTCATATGGAATGTGTATTTGTTTATATGACAGAGTACTAGGGCCACACTGAAGAAAAAGGATAAAGTCATAAATTTATGAGGCTGGTTCTTTCTGCAGAAAAGCTACATATTGTTTTTACAGTTTTGATACTTATGACAATGTGATACTTAATATTCTGGCACATCAGCATGTCTTTGTTTATGAAACCATACTGAAGTACAATTTCACGAAATGCCCCACATCTGTCATTTTAACAACTGTCCTCCTTTAAAACAACTGGTTACAATATTATGACTTGTGTTTTTTTCCCCTCTGTGGCCCTAATATTCTATCATTTTATATATAGCCTTATAGTCTATGGGAAACTGTAAATTATCTAATGATAGCAACATCATCTAAAAATCATTTTTTATCCAAAATCATTGAAATTAATGATCACAAACGTTTAAATAATAACAGTGGGTCTAGTTATATGTGATAACAATGTATAGTGAGCAGTGAAATAACTATTGGTTTCCATTTGTGGTGACTGCTGACTGACATTAGGGATGAGATTAAATAGATCCTGGAATTTAGCCTGGTCTGGAGCAGGCTAGCTCCACAGAATAAATCTCCATGGTAATTTATACCATAACATATCCTCCTGCCCCCTATCCATCTTTAGTGCAACCGGATTACGGATCAATTGAGCCAGGATCACCAAGATATCCTGGCTTAATCCCTTATCCTAGTTTTGTGCAACAGGCCCCAGGTCAGGAACGTGACACACATTCTCCAATTGTAAATAAAAACACAACTTCTGCACCTGAACCTGCCTGTCTCCTGTAACACGTCTGACGACTACTATTCTACACACTCTCTATTTCACTTGTCTGGTATTAATTAGTACATCAGTCAACCATCACTTAGAAACTTTGTGTTGTGTGGTCTGTGCGTTCCAGCGGTTAACGACACCTAAACTACCACAGTCGTCACGGGTTACAATCTGACCACATGTACAGCCTAAACTACCACAGTCGTCACGGGTTACAATCTGACCACATGTACAGCCTAAACTACCACAGTCGTCACCGGTTACAATCTGACCACATGTACAGCCTAAACTACCACAGTCGTCACGGGTTACAATCTGACCACATGTACAGCCTAAACTACCACAGTCGTCAGGGGTTACAATCTGACCACATGTACAGCCTAAACTACCACAGTCGTCACGGGTTACAATCTGACCACATGTACAGCCTAAACTACCACAGTCGTCACGGGTTACAATCTGACCACATGTACAGCCTAAACTACCACAGTCGTCAGGGGTTACAATCTGACCACATGTACAGCCTAAACTACCACAGTCGTCAGGGGTTACAATCTGACCACATGTACAGCCTAAACTACCACAGTCGTCACGGGTTACAATCTGACCACATGTACAGCCTAAACTACCACAGTCGTCACGGGTTACAATCTGACCACATGTACAGCCTAAACTACCACAGTCGTCACGGGTTACGATCTGACCACATGTACAGCCTAAACTACCACAGTCGTCTGAGGTTACAATCTGACCACATGTACAGCCTAAACTACCACAGTCGTCACGGGTTACAATCTGACCACATGTACAGCCTAAACTACCACAGTCGTCAGGGGTTACAATCTGACCACATGTACAGCCTAAACTACCACAGTCGTCACGGGTTACAATCTGACCACATGTACAGCCTAAACTACCACAGTCGTCACGGGTTACAATCTGACCACATGTACAGCCTAAACTACCACAGTCGTCACGGGTTACAATCTGACCACATGTACAGCCTAAACTACCACAGTCGTCACGGGTTACAATCTGACCTTCTGACCTTTCCCCTGTTTACTGTCTTATCTCAATAAAAATACCCCCCAGCCCCCCCAAAAAAATAAAGTCTGAGTTGTTATTGTAATTCTTCAATGGAAACACCATCCCATTAATCAGCTTTTATCAGGTGTAAGGTACTACTACTAACAAAGCGTCCACGTTATAAACTCTGGTATAAACATCAAACTGCATCCAAAACTGTAAAAGTGAACGGTAGAATAGTGGTTGACATGGAGGAATGAGGCTGGAGGAGGTTTTGATGGGGGAACAAATCTGGGTTTCTATTCCCATAAGGCACCTGGGTCCATCGGGGTCTAAAGTAGTGCACTATATATAGGGAATGGGGTTCTATAGGGCCCTGATCTAAAGTAGTGCACTATATATAGGGAATAGGGTTCTATAGGGCCCTGGTCTAAAGTAGTGCACTATATTAGGGAATAGGGTGCCATTTGGGATGCAATCGAACAACAAGCAACGGTCTGTCCAGACGAATCATCTTACTGGGCTGACGCTTGACGACGGTTACCATAGAAACAGTGCTTCTCTCACCCGGTTAGTAAGTGAACTTTTCACTTGTATTTATCTTTTGATCTGTGATTTGTTTTTGAGCGGGAGAAGCTGGCAGCTCTCTCTCCGTCGACACGACGGCATCGCAGCTTTGCTACACGGTTGTTTTCCTATGTAATCATCTGTGATTGGGTACATCTGATTATAAGTGCATGAGTATATCAAAATGTGTTTTGGTAAGTGTTTGTGTGCGTGACTGCTTGATGTTTGTTGGACTGTGTGTGTGTGTGTGTGTGTGTGTGTGTGTGTGTGTGTGTGTGTGTGTGTGTGTGTGTGTGTGTGTGTGTGTGTGTGTGTGTGTGTGTGTGTGTGTGTGTGTGTGTGTGTGTGTGTGTGGGGAGAGGGTGCGTGATACACAGAGAGAGATGAGAGAGACATGTACACAGAGAGAGATGAGAGAGAGATGCAACACGATGTCTGTGTCTGTGTGTGTTCCTGACAGTGTGTGTGTGTTGTAATTGCTACTTAGATGTAGAGATTTATGTGTGTGTGTTTAAGAGAGAGAAAGTGTGTGTGTGTGCATGCCTGCGTGTGTGTGTGTGTGTGTGTGTGCATGCCTGCGTGTGTGTGTTTGTAGTTATAGTTATCACATTCATACTCACAGGGGACGGCTCGGAGGTACAGGTTCTCCCTGATCACCTGCTGTAGCTGGCTGTCCATGGACCCTGGAGTAAAACACCTGCTCAGGTACCACCTCAGGTCCTTACACAGAGTAGAGCCTGCACGGGAGAGACATGTCATCAGATGTCAACAACAAAACGTTAGTAAAGTGTGTGTGTCACCTGTAACAGATCTCCAACCCAGTGACGAGCTGTAGTTAAGGACTAACGACGTTGTGAAGGAGCCATTGAAGGCATTACGGTCACACCTCCACCGCTGCAGGCTGAACTGGTGTGGGTCCTACTACCTCCGTGTACCATGTCATCACACAGAGACAGGACAGGGTCAAATAACATGACGAAACAAGAGAAACACGGGGACATCTTCCTACGAAACAACATCTTCCTACAAAACAACAACATCTTCCTACAAAACAACATCTTCCTATAAAACAACAACATCTTCCTACAAAACAACAACATCTTCCTACAAAACATCAACATCTTCCTACAAAACAACAACATCTTCCTACAAAACAACATCTTCCTACAAAACAACAACATCTTCCTACAAAACAACAACATCTTCCTACAAAACAACAACATCTTCCTACAAAACAACAACATCTTCCTACAAAACATCAACATCTTCCTACAAAACAACAACATCTTCCTACGAAACAACAACATCTTCCTACAAAACAACAACATCTTCCTACAAAACAACAACATCTTCCTACAAAACAACAACATCTTCCTACAAAACAACAACATCTTCCTACAAAACAACAACATCTTCCTACAAAACAACAACATCTTCCTACGAAACAACATCTTCCTACAAAACAACAACATCTTCCTACAAAACAACAACATCTTCCTACAAAACAACAACATCTTCCTACAAAACAACAACATCTTCCTACAAAACAACAACATCTTCCTACAAAACAACAACATCTTCCTACAAAACAACAACATCTTCCTACAAAACAACAACATCTTCCTACAAAACATCAACATCTTCCTACAAAACAACAACATCTTCCTACAAAACAACAACATCTTCCTACAAAACAACATCTTCCTACAAAACATCAACATCTTCCTACAAAACAACAACATCTTCCTACAAAACAACATCTTCCTACAAAACAACAACATCTTCCTACAAAACAACAACATCTTCCTACAAAACAACAACATCTTCCTACAAAACAACAACATCTTCCTACAAAACAACAACATCTTCCTACGAAACAACAACATCTTCCTACAAAACAACAACATCTTCCTACAAAACAACAACATCTTCCTACAAAACATCAACATCTTCCTACAAAACAACAACATCTTCCTATAAAACAACAACATCTTCCTATAAAACAACAACATCTTCCTACAAAACAACAACATCTTCCTACAAAACAACAACATCTTCCTATAAAACAACAACATCTTCCTACAAAACAACAACATCTTCCTACAAAACAACAACATCTTCCTACAAAACAACAACATCTTCCTACAAAACAACAACATCTTCCTACAAAACAACAACATCTTCCTACAAAACAACAACATCTTCCTACGAAACATCAACATCTTCCTACGAAACAACAACATCTTCCTACAAAACAACAACATCTTCCTACAAAACAACAACATCTTCCTACAAAACAACAACATCTTCCTACAAAACAACAACATCTTCCTACGAAACAACAACATCTTCCTACAAAACAACAACATCTTCCTACAAAACAACAACATCTTCCTACAAAACAACAACATCTTCCTACAAAACATCAACATCTTCCTACAAAACAACAACATCTTCCTACAAAACAACAACATCTTCCTACAAAACAACAACATCTTCCTACAAAACAACAACATCTTCCTACAAAACAACAACATCTTCCTACAAAACAACAACATCTTCCTACAAAACAACAACATCTTCCTACAAAACAACAACATCTTCCTACAAAACAACAACATCTTCCTACAAAACAACAACATCTTCCTACGAAACAACATCTTCCTACAAAACAACAACATCTTCCTACAAAACAACAACATCTTCCTACAAAACAACAACATCTTCCTACAAAACAACAACATCTTCCTACAAAACAACAACATCTTCCTACAAAACATCAACATCTTCCTACAAAACATCAACATCTTCCTACAAAACAACAACATCTTCCTATAAAACAACAACATCTTCCTACAAAACAACAACATCTTCCTACAAAACATCAACATCTTCCTACAAAACAACAACATCTTCCTACAAAACAACAACATCTTCCTACAAAACAACAACATCTTCCTACAAAACATCAACATTTTCCTACAAAACAACAACATCTTCCTACAAAACAACAACATCTTCCTACAAAACAACAACATCTTCCTACAAAACAACAACATCTTCCTACAAAACAACAACATCTTCCTACAAAACAACAACATCTTCCTACAAAACAACAACATCTTCCTACAAAACAACATCTTCCTACAAAACAACATCTTCCTACGAAACAACAACATATGGTGGTAAAGGAAGCTAGGAAGAAATGTCTGCCAGCCAACTAATAAACACATCCCATCAGTGGAGTCTGCTAGGAGAATCCTGTTGTTAATGAAGAGTGAACCGCTGGGTCAGCTTTACCACCATACAGCTGCATCACTACACATGTAGGATCTTAATTTGAGCCAATTTGCTACAGCAGGAAAATAATCCCGGAGCAACAGGACATTACAATTAAAATGTGGATTATAATTAACGGACAGATTTTGTAGGGATGACACATTTTCGTAAGGGAAAATCTATTCTGAAAAGTGGAAATTACAAACTTGAGAAGCCGTTTAAAACCTCAAATAAACTACAAGTAAAAAAAAATAAAAAAATCCTGCATTGCAAGAAATTTCTCCTGCAACAGTGTGATCAAATTAAGATCCTAAAATCTGTATGTTGTTGGTGATTCAGAGGGAAAATATATTCTGTAATTGAATTGCTAGAGAACTAGGCCTGTATTCATAACGCGTCTCAGAGTAGGTCTAGGAATGCTGATCTAGGATCAGGTCCCCCCTCTCCATGTAATCTGATGCATTATGATCTAGGATCAGGTCCCCCCTCTCCATGTAATCTGATTCATTATGATCTAGGATCAGGTCCCCCCCTCTCCATGTAATCTGATTCATTATGATCTAGGATCAGGTCCCCCCTCTCCATGTAATCTGATTCATTATGATCTAGGATCAGGTCCCCCCCTCTCCATGTAATCTGATTCATTATGATCTAGGATCAGGTCCCCCTGTGTATGTAATCTGATTCATTATGATCTAGGATCAGGTCCCCCTGTGTATGTAATCTGATTCATTATGATCTAGGATCAGGTCCCCCCTCTCCATGTAATCTGATTCATTATGATCTAGGATCAGCTCCCCCCTCTCCATGTAATCTGATTCATTATGATCTATGATCAGGTCCCCCCTCTACATGTAATTATATTCATTATGATCTAGGATCAGGTCCCCCCTCTCCATGTAATTATATTCATTATGATCTAGGATCAGGTCCCCCCTCTCCATGTAATTATATTCATTATGGTCTAGGATCAGGTCCCCCCTCTCCATGTAATTATATTCATTATGATCTAGGATCAGGTCCTCCCTCTCCATGTAGTCTGATTCATTATGATCTAGGATCAGGTCCCCCCCTCTCCATGTAATCTGATTCATTATGATCTAGGATCAGGTCCCCCCTCTCCATGTAATCTGATTCATTATGGTCTAGGATCAGGTCCCCCCTCTCCATGTAATCTGATTCATTATGATCTAGGATCACGTCCCCCCTCTCCATGTAATCTGATTCATTATGATCTAGGATCAGGTCCACCGGTCTCCATGTAATCTGATTCATTATGATCTAGGATCAGGTCCCCCCCTCTCCATGTAATCTGATTCATTATGATCTAGGATCAGGTCCCTCCTCTCCATGTAATCTGATTCATTATGATCTAGGATCAGGTCCCCCCTCTCCATGTAATCTGACTCATTATGATCTAGGATCAGGTCCCCCCCTCTCCATTTAATCTGATTCATTATGATCTAGGATCAGGTCCACCCTCTCCATGTAATCTGATTCATTATGATCTAGGATCAGGTCCCCCCCTCTCCATGTAATCTGATTCATTATGATCTAGGATCAGGTCCCCCCTCTCCATGTAATCTGACTCATTATGATCTAGGATCAGGTCCCCCCCTCTCCATTTAATCTGATTCATTATGATCTAGGATCAGGTCCACCCTCTCCATGTAATCTGATTCATTATGATCTAGGATCAGGTCCCCCTGTGTATGTAATCTGATTCATTATGATCTAGGATCAGGTCCCCCTGTGTATGTAATCTGATTCATTATGATCTAGGATCAGGTCCCCCCTCTCCATGTAATCTGATTCATTATGATCTAGGATCAGGTCCCCCCTCTCCATGTAATCTGATTCATTATGATCTAGGATCAGGTCCCCCCTCTCCATGTAATATGATTCATTATGATCTAGGATCGGGTCCCTCCTCTCCATGTAATCTGATTCATTATGATCTAGGATCAGGTCCCCCCTCTCCATGTAATCTGACTCATTATGATCTAGGATCAGGTCCCCCCCTCTCCATTTAATCTGATTCATTATGATCTAGGATCAGGTCCACCCTCTCCATGTAATCTGATTCATTATGATCTAGGATCAGGTCCCCCCCTCTCCATGTAATCTGATTCATTATGATCTAGGATCAGGTCCCCCCTCTCCATGTAATCTGACTCATTATGATCTAGGATCAGGTCCCCCCCTCTCCATTTAATCTGATTCATTATGATCTAGGATCAGGTCCACCCTCTCCATGTAATCTGATTCATTATGATCTAGGATCAGGTCCCCCTGTGTATGTAATCTGATTCATTATGATCTAGGATCAGGTCCCCCTGTGTATGTAATCTGATTCATTATGATCTAGGATCAGGTCCCCCCTCTCCATGTAATCTGATTCATTATGATCTAGGATCAGGTCCCCCCTCTCCATGTAATCTGATTCATTATGATCTAGGATCAGGTCCCCCCTCTCCATGTAATATGATTCATTATGATCTAGGATCGGGTCCCTCCCCTCCATGTAATCTGATTCATTATGATCTAGGATCAGGTCCCTCCTCTCCATGTAATATGATTCATTATGATCTAGGATCGGGTCCCTCCCCTCCATGTAATCTGATTCATTATGATCTAGGATCAGGTCCCTCCCCTCCACGTAATCTGATTCATTATGATCTAGGATCAGGTCCCCCCTCTCCATGTAATCTGATTCATTACGATCTAAAAGGCTAAACTGATCCTAGATCAGCTCTCCTACCTAAAGACACTTTATGAATACGGCCCTGGAAAGCTATAAAGTGATTTTTTTTAAAGTTAATTCCGGTACCTGGGGAGACAGTTTTGATCCGTATGGGATGGGGGCATGAGTTGAGGACCCCTCTCACGTCTCCTAGCGTCATGCCCAGGACGGGCGTGCCCCCGATCTCCAGTATGACATCACCCACCGTGGCCCCGCCTCCCGGTGCTGCGGTGACGAATGGGAACTCTCCGTAGTCAGCGCCGCCCCCGATGGCAACACCCAGCTCTCCAGACCCGCCCCCCAGGGGAACAAAACTCTCCTGCACCTTGGAACGCCAGTGCAGCTTGTTCGCTGTGGCCTTAGACATGGTGGCCGACCTGGTAGAGACACAAGATAGCACAGAGATGGTCAATACATCGTACAAAGGACAGCACAGAGAGCTGTGGCCTTAGACAGGTTGGCCGACCTGGAACAAGACAGCACAGGTTTCCAGAGACTGTTATAACACAAAACAATTACTATGTTACAATGTTGATTTTTGGCCGTTCAGACTGCAGGGGAAAAAAAGAACAGATTCGAATCGGATATGCCAACAAACAAAAAAACAGATTTTTTGATTCACATGTAAACGTGGCTTAATAGATGTCGAATAGCAAATGGGCGTAGCACAGCAGGAGCTCAACTGGTAAACAAACAGGAATATTCAAACTGAATTAAATATGAATGAACGTATGCTAGCTACTGAATAAGTGGAATGAAGTATTTACATAGGAGAACTAAACCCCTATATAAGTGAATATTACACACTAAACATATTATTTTTGATTGTCACTTCAGGACTAGGCTTATGCTGTGTCAAGGACTCCTACCCTGAATGGTCAGTCTTTCTGACGTTACATCTCCCTATTCTTCCTGGCCAGCTATGTGGACTCATCTAGCAACAGGAAGGCCTCTCTCTCTGATCGGAGAGGACGGCAACGAACAGTGGTGTCAGAGAACCAGTCATCCTAAGGAGAACAGTGGTGTCAGATACCAGTCATCCTAAGGAGAGCAGTGGTGTCAGAGAACCAGCCATCCTAAGGAGAGCAGTGGTGTCAGAGAACCAGCCATCCTAAGGAGAGCAGTGGTGTCAGAGGACCAGCCATCCTAAGGAGAGCAGTGGTGTCAGAGAACCAGCCATCCTAAGGAGAGCAGTGGTGTCAGAGAACCAGCCATCCTAAGGAGAGCAGTGGTGTCAGAGGACCAGCCATCCTAAGGAGAACAGTGGTGTCAGAGAACTAGCCATCCTAAGGAGAGCAGTGGTGTCAGAGGACCAGCCATCCTAAGGAGAGCAGTGGTGTCAGAGAACCAGTCATCCTAAGGAGAACAGTGATGTCAGAGAACCAGCCATCCTAAGGAGAGCAGTGGTGTCAGAGAACCAGCCATCCTAAGGAGAACAGTGATGTCAGAGAACCAGCCATCCTAAGGAGAACAGTGGTGTCAGAGAACCAGCCATCCTAAGGAGAGCAGTGGTGTCAGAGAACCAGCCATCCTAAGGAGAGCAGTGGTGTCAGAGAACCAGCCATCCTAAGGAGAGCAGTGGTGTCAGAGAACCAGCCATCCTAAGGAGAACAGTGGTGTCAGAGAACCAGCCATCCTAAGGAGAGCAGTGGTGTCAGAGAACCAGCCATCCTAAGGAGAGCAGTGGTGTCAGAGAACCAGCCATCCTAAGGAGAGCAGTGGTGTCAGAGAACCAGCCATCCTAAGGAGAGCAGTGGTGTCAGAGAACCAGCCATCCTAAGGAGAGCAGTGGTGTCAGAGAACCAGCCATCCTAAGGAGAGCAGTGGTGTCAGAGAACCAGCCATCCTAAGGAGAGCAGTGGTGTCAGAGAACCAGCCATCCTAAGGAGAGCAGTGATGTCAGAGAACCAGCCATCCTAAGGAGAGCAGTGATGTCAGAGAACCAGCCATCCTAAGGAGTGGCCTTACATGTGAACAAACAAACTGCTGCACAGAAAAAAAGGTGAAGGTGTGCATATCTCAAATGTTCAAAGTTCACAAACTGCCACTGACCAATCAGGACCCTGAACAGGCCTATTCCTGATAGCCTGGGAGAGAAAGGTGGATGTTCCTAACAGTTTAGGCCTAGGTGTTTTGAGAACAATATCCTTAAAACATAAAATAACAAATGAAATCCTACTTTAAACAGCCTTTCAAAATGAAAATGGTCCTTATAGTACCTGGCTTGCAGTAATACAAGTATAGAAACCGGTCTTAAAGTGACAGAGTCTATTCTACACCTTCATCAGGTATGTAACAGTGTCTGTTCTACACCTTCATCAGGTATGTAACAGAGTCTATTCTACAGGGTCTACACCTTCATCAGGTATGTAACAGAGTCTATTCTACAGGGTCTACACCTTCATCAGGTATGTAACAGAGTCTATTCTACAGGGTCTACACCTTCATCAGGTATGTAACAGTGTCTATTCTACAGGGTCTACACCTTCATCAGGTATGTAACAGAGTCTATTCTACACCTTCATCAGGTATGTAACAGAGTCTGTTCTACAGGGTCTACACCTTCATCAGGTATGTAACAGAGTCTATTCTACACCTTCATCAGGTATGTAACAGAGTCTATTCTACACCTTCATCAGGTATGTAACAGTGTCTATTCTACACCTTCATCAGGTATGTAACAGTGTCTATTCTACACCTTCATCAGGTATGTAACAGTGTCTATTCTACACCTTCATCAGGTATGTAACAGTGTCTATTCTACACCTTCATCAGGTATGTAACAGAGTCTGTTCTACATCTTCATCAGGTATGTAACAGTGTCTATTCTACACCTTCATCAGGTATGTAACAGAGTCTGTTCTACATCTTCATCAGGTATGTAACAGTGTCTATTCTACACCTTCATCAGGTATGTAACAGTGTCTGTTCTACAGGGTCTACACCTTCATCAGGTATGTAACAGTGTCTATTCTACACCTTCATCAGGTATGTAACAGTGTCTGTTCTACACCTTCATCAGGTATGTAACAGAGTCTGTTATACATCTTCATCAGGTATGTAACAGTGTCTATTCTACACCTTCATCAGGTATGTAACAGAGTCTATTCTACACCTTCATCAGGTATGTAACAGTGTCTATTCTACACCTTCATCAGGTATGTAACAGTGTCTGTTCTACACCTTCATCAGGTATGTAACAGAGTCTGTTATACATCTTCATCAGGTATGTAACAGTGTCTATTCTACACCTTCATCAGGTATGTAACAGAGTCTATTCTACACCTTCATCAGGTATGTAACAGCGTCTATTCTACACCTTCATCAGGTATGTAACAGAGTCTATTCTACACCTTCATCAGGTATGTAACAGTGTCTGTTCTACACCTTCATCAGGTATGTAACAGTGTCTATTCTACACCTTCATCAGGTATGTAACAGTGTCTATTCTACACCTTCATCAGGTATGTAACAGTGTCTGTTCTACACCTTCATCAGGTATGTAACAGAGTCTATTCTACACCTTCATCAGGTATGTAACAGTGTCTGTTCTACACCTTCATCAGGTATGTAACAGTGTCTATTCTACACCTTCATCAGGTATGTAACAGAGTCTATTCTACACCTTCATCAGGTATGTAACAGAGTCTATTCTACACCTTCATCAGGTATGTAACAGTGTCTATTCTACACCTTCATCAGGTATGTAACAGTGTCTATTCTACACCTTCATCAGGTATGTAACAGTGTCTGTTCTACACCTTCATCAGGTATGTAACAGAGTCTATTCTACACCTTCATCAGGTATGTAACAGTGTCTGTTCTACAGGGTCTACACCTTCATCAGGTATGTAACAGTGTCTATTCTACACCTTCATCAGGTATGTAACAGTGTCTGTTCTACACCTTCATCAGGTATGTAACAGTGTCTATTCTACACCTTCATCAGGTATGTAACAGTGTCTATTCTACAGGGTCTACACCTCATCAGGTATGTAACAGTGTCTGTTCTACACGGTCTACACCTTCATCAGGTATGTAACAGTGTCTATTCTACAGGGTCTACACCTTCATCAGGATCAGGTATGTAACAGTGTCTGTTCTACACCTTCATCAGGTATATAACAGTGTCTATTCTACACCTTCATCAGGTATGTAACAGTGTCTATTCTACAGGGTCTACACCTTCATCAGGTATGTAACAGTGTCTATTCTACACCTTCATCAGGTATGTAACAGAGTCTGTTCTACAGGGTCTACACCTTCATCAGGTATGTAACAGAGTCTATTCTACACCTTCATCAGGTATGTAACAGTGTCTGTTCTACACCTTCATCAGGTATGTAACAGAGTCTATTCTACACGGTCTACACCTCATCAGGTATGTAACAGTGTCTGTTCTACACCTTCATCAGGTATGTAACAGAGTCTATTCTACACGGTCTACACCTCATCAGGTATGTAACAGTGTCTATTCTACACGGTCTACTGCAGTTCATTACATAACAGTCTAGACCTTCTTAAAATGGTTGTGAAGTCTACAGACATTCTCCGTCATATAAATTGTTGTTAGCATAACATCTCTCTCAGATCTACATGGAGTAAATAGATTGTTTACATAGCATAACATCTCTCTCAGATCTACATGGAGTAAATAGATTGTTTACATAGCATAACATCTCTCTCAGATCTACATGGAGTAAATAGATTGTTTACATAGCATAACATCTCTCTCAGATCTACATGGAGTAAATAGATTGTTTACATAGCATAACATCTCTCTCAGATCTACATGGAGTAAATAGATTGTTTACATAGCATAAGGTCCAATATTTTCCGTCATCCATACACAGACTAAATGGTTGTGGTTCTCCCTGTGTAGTAACAGATTTTTCAACCCCCACTACGACAAAGAAACACACGTCCCTCTGAGGGTAATTTCCTTTTGTAAAAGGACCCATGAGCACCAACACATGACGTTTGAAAAGGTATTAGTAGAGTACAGTAGAGTACAGTACAGTACAGTACAGTACAGTACAGTACAGTACAGTACAGTACAGTACAGTACAGTACAGTAGAGTAGAGTAGAGTAGAGTAGAGTAGAGTACAGACAGACAGACAGACAGACAGACAGACAGACAGACAGACAGACAGACAGACAGACAGACAGACAGACAGACAGACAGACAGACAGACAGACAGACAGACAGACAGACAGACAGACAGACAGACAGATAGTCAGTCAGTCAGCCACATTGTGATTTGTGGAGCTCCAGACAGACAGACAGACAGACAGACAGAGACAGACAGACAGACAGACAGACAGACAGACAGACAGACAGACAGACAGACAGACAGACAGACAGACAGACAGACAGACAGACAGACAGACAGTGTTCAACTCAATAATAAAAGACTACTACTTCAAAACACGAGACACGTTGGAATAGAGGGAAAGACGAGACCACAGAGTTCAAGGCCTCTGGAGAGATTTTATAGCTCAGTTGATCTACAGTTTAACTACCTCATTTGACCTTTACAGAGGGACGTCGGCGGGTGAATTCAGACGGAGCCCTTGGAGAAATTATTATTTTGGGATATAAAGACGACGCTGTAGTCATCAAAAAAACGGATTGCAACTTGCAAAACACGCGGGAAGTGTCACGGTCGTCATAATGATGATCGGACCAAGGCGCAGCGGGCCTTAGAGTTCCACGTATTTTAATAAATTGAAACTCACCAAACAGAAAACAATAAAGCACAAACGAAACGCTACAAACTAACTGTAGACAAGATCCCACAAAACACAAAGGGGAAAAAGGGCTGCCTAAATATGATCCCCAATCAGAGACAACGATAAACAGCTGTCTCTGATTGGGAAACCCACTCAGGCCAACATAAATCATTAATCACCTAGATGGCCCACCCTAGTCACTATCACGCCCCAACCAACACAGAGAATAAGCAGCTCTCTCTGTGGTCAGGGTGTGACAGGAAGAAACTATGGTCAGGGTGTGACAGGAAGAAACTTACAGATGGAGGTGCAACAATTTCCAACTTTGTTCGACATTTGAAGCTGCACAAAGAACGGTGGCTAATATAGCCGACAGCTATATATTTGATTACTTTACTGGTGTAGCATGTAGGCTAACGTAACGTTAAATCAATGAGCCTCCACACAGTCAGTCAGTGCGGGAACGTGATCATTGCACTCAAGATTGAGCTACAACTGGCTAGGCAGTTGGTAGCCTAAATCCTGCCTGATGTCACTGCTGTTCCTTAAACCATTGACAAACGTTAGCCTACTGTAACCACACAGAGAGAGTGTGTGTGTGTGTGTGTGTATTAAGATTGGGCGATTGTGTACAAGCCTACATTGCCCAATTGCGCCCCATAGCGGTCCTCGATAGTCGATCGCTATGGGGGGGGGGGGGGGGGTCTTTCTCATGGCTACCCATGTATTTCCATGGAAATATAAAGTTTATTTGGAAAGTAATAAAAATATTAATTTTTAAAAGCATTCATGATTTGCGTAAATGTAATATACAAACTATTACTCTTGTTAAAAATATGAAATGGTATTACATTTGGTGAAGAGCATATTATGATTTGTTTAGGATTCGAAACTCTAAATGTAGGACTTGAGACTTGACTTGGATTTGTAAAACAATGACTTGGTACCACCTCTCCTGTAAAGTATCACAGTCGTAGTACTGCAAAGTATCACAGTCATAGTACTGCAAAGTATCACAGTCGTAGTACTGTAAAGTGTCAGTCGTAGTCCTGTAAAGTATCACAGTCGTAGTACTGTAAAGAATCACAGTCGTAGTACTGTAAAGTATCACAGTCATAGTACTGCAAAGTATCACAGTCATAGTACTGCAAAGTATCACAGTCGTAGTACTGTAAAGTGTCAGTCGTAGTCCTGTAAAGTATCACAGTCGTAGTCCTGTAAAGTATCACAGTCGTAGTACTGTAAAGTATCACAGTCATAGTCCTGTAAAGTATCACAGTCGTAGTACTGTAAAGTATCACAGTCGTAGTACTGTAAAGTATCACAGTCATAGTCATGTAAAGTATCACAGTCGTAGTACTGTAAAGGATCACAGTCGTAGTCCTGTAAAGTATCACAGTCGTAGTCCTGTAAAGTATCACAGTCGTAGTACTGTAAAGTATCACAGTCATAGTCCTGTAAAGTATCACAGTCGTAGTACTGTAAAGTATCACAGTCGTAGTACTGTAAAGTATCACAGTCATAGTCATGTAAAGTATCACAGTCGTAGTACTGTAAAGGATCACAGTCGTAGTACTGTAAAGTATCACAGTCGTAGTACTGTAAAGAATCACAGTCGTAGTACTGTAAAGAATCACAGTCGTAGTACTGTAAAGAATCACAGTCGTAGTACTGTAAAGTATCACAGTCGTAGTACTGTACGTAAAACTTTCCCTCGATAAAGCTGCACATGTCCATATAGATTCATGGAAACAAACATTTTGTCACGGTTTGAGGGTTACATAATCATAAGCCAATCATAAGCCAGCTGTTGACATGGAGAACTGAACCAGACTACGTTGCCTACCATGTGGCAACGCCCTTCTAGGAACACTCATAAAGCGGACATTGGGACAATAACTAGGTCACTGGTCCGGACTTATCAAAGACAAATAAAACAATCAGATAGTAGGGAAACTTAAGGAGAGAGCTGCTTGTGTGATTGAGAGGTAAGGTAATGTAGAGTCATTTAGTATGGGCTTGGTGCTGTAGAAGACAAGAGAACACAACAGAATGGAGGGGAAAGATTATTGGTTGTTGGTCAGGAAAAGCAGAGTAGGTATGATATTGAAAGAGAGGAGAAGAGGAGAGTACAGAATAGAAGAGGAGAGTACAGAATAGAAGAGGAGAGTACAGAATAGAAGAAGAGAGTACAGAATAGAAGAAGAGAGTACAGAATAGAAGAAGAGAGGACAGAATAGAAGAAGAGAGGAGAAGATAGGAGAGGAGAGGAGTACAGAATAGAAGAGGAGAGGAGTACAGAATAGAAGAGGAGAGGAGTACAGGAGAGGAGAGGAGTACAGGAGAGGAGAGGAGTACAGGAGAGGAGAGGAGTACAGGAGAGGAGAGGAGAGGAGTACAGGAGAGGAGAGGAGAGGAGTACAGGAGAGGAGAGGAGAGGAGTACAGGAGAGGAGTACAGGAGAGGAGAGGAGAGGAGTACAGGAGAGGAGAGGAGTACAGGAGAGGAGAGGAGAGGAGAGGAGAGGAGAGGAGAGGAGAGGAGAGGAGAGGAGAGGAGAGGAGAGGAGAGGAGAGGAGAGGAGAGGAGAGGAGAGGA
This sequence comes from Salvelinus alpinus, assembly GCF_045679555.1. Lineage (NCBI taxonomy): Eukaryota > Metazoa > Chordata > Actinopteri > Salmoniformes > Salmonidae > Salvelinus > Salvelinus alpinus. Next base: position 51,634,062 of record NC_092102.1, on the reverse strand, counting down.
GAGGAGAGGAGAGGAGAGGAGAGGAGAGGAAGCGTGGATGGAGGAGTTTAGGTCAGGTAAATGCTGACAGTGTAATCACGGATAATAAAGGATGACCCTCTACTGTCCTCGCATCTAATTGGACATCACACCGTTAGGTCACCCAGAACCATATCCCTGTCTTTCAGACACATCACATGACCAAAAGTACGTGGACAGCTGCTCATCCAACATCTCATTGCAAAATCATGGGAATGAATATTGAGTTGGTCCCCCCCTTTGCTGCTATTACAGCCTCCACTCTTTTGGGAAGGCGTTCCACTAGATGTTGGAACATTGCTGTGGGGACTTGCTTCCATTCAGCCACAAGAGCATTAGTGAGGTCGGGCACTGGATGTTGGGCGATTAGGCCTGGCTCGCCGTCGGCGTTCCAATTCATCCCAAAGGTGTTTGATGGGGTTGAGGTCAGGGCTCTGTGCAGGCCAGTCAAGTTCTTCCACACCGATCTTGACAAACCATTTCTGTATGGACCTCACTTTATGCACGGGGGCATTGTCATGCTGAAACAGGAAAGGGCCTTTCCCAAACTGTTGCCACAAGGTTGGAAGCACAGAATCATCTAGAATGTCATGTTATGCTGTAGCGTTAAGATTTCCCTTCACTGGAACTATGGGGCCCGAACCATGAAAAACTCCAGACCATTATTCCTCATCCACCAAACTTTACAGTTGGCACTATGCATTGGGGCAGGTAGAGTTCTCCTGGTATCTGCCAAACTCAGATTCGTCCGTCGGACTGCCAGATGGTGAAGTGTGATTCATCACTCCAGAGAACGTGTTTCCACTGCTCCAGAGTCCAATGGTGGCGAACTTTACACCACTCCAGCTGACTCTTGGCATTGAGCTTTACACCACTCCAGCTGACTCTTGGCATTGAGCTTTACACCACTCCAGCTGACTCTTGGCATTGAGCTTTACACCACTCCAGCTGACTCTTGGCATTGAGCTTTACACCACTCCAGCTGACTCTTGGCATTGAGCTTTACACCACTCCAGCTGACTCTTGGCATTGAGCTTTACACCACTCCAGCTGACTCTTGGCATTGCGCTTTACACCACTCCAGCTGACTCTTGGCATTGAGCTTTACACCACTCCAGCTGACTCTTGGCATTGCGCTTTACACCACTCCAGCTGACTCTTGGCATTGAGCTTTACACCACTCCAACTGACTCTTGGCATTGAGCTTTACACCACTCCAGCTGACTCTTGGCATTGAGCTTTACACCACTCCAGCTGACTCTTGGCATTGAGCTTTACACCACTCCAGCTGACTCTTGGCATTGAGCTTTACACCACTCCAGCTGACTCTTGGCATTGAGCTTTACACCACTCCAGCTGACTCTTGGCATTGAGCTTTACACCACTCCAGCTGACTCTTGGCATTGAGCTTTACACCACTCCAGCTGACTCTTGGCATTGAGCTTTACACCACTCCAGCTGACTCTTGGCATTGCGCATGGTGATCTTAGGCTTGTGTGCAGCTGCTTGGCCATTGAAACCCATTTCATGAAGCTCCCGATGAACAGTTCTTGTGCTGACGTTGCTTTCAGAGGCAGTTTATAACTCGGTAGTGAGTGTTGCAACCGAGGACAGACGATTTTCATGCGGTACGCGGTTCAGCACTCGGCGGTCCCGTTCTGTGAGCTTGTGTGGCCTATCGCTGAGCTGTTGTTGCTTCTAGAAGTTTCCACTTCACAGCTCTCACAGTTGACCGGGGGCAGCTCTAGCAGGGCAGACATTTGACTAACTGACTTGTTGGAAAGGTGACATCCTATGACAGTGCCACGTTGAAATTCACTGAGCTCTTCAAAAAGGTCATTCTACTGCCAATGTTTGTCTGTGGAGATTGCATGGCTGTGTGCTCGATATTATACACCTGTCAGCAACGGGTGTGGATAAAATAGCCGAATCCACTCATTTGAAGAGGTGTCCACATACTTGTGTATATATATATAATGTACAGTACATTCGGAAAGTATTCAGACCCCTTGACTCTTTTGACTCTTTCCACATTTTGTTACATTACAGCCTTATTCTAAAATCAATTAAATAGTTATTTTTTACTCATCAATCTAAACACAATACCCCATAATGAATCACAATACCCCATAATGAATCACAAAACCCCATAATGACATCACAATACCCCATAATGACATCACAATACCCCATAATGACATCACAATACCCCATAATGACAAAGCAAAAACAGGTTTTTAGAATTTTTTTCAAATGTATATAAAAAATAATAATTTAAATATCACATTTACATAAGTATTCAAACCCTTTACTCTGTACTTTGTTGAAGCACCTTTGGCAGCGATTACAGCCTCAAGTCTTCTTGGGTATGACGCTTCAAGCTTGGCACACCTGTATTTGGGGAGTTTCTCCCTTTCTTCTCTGCAGATCCTCTCAAGCTCTGTCAGGTTGGATGGGGAGCGTCGCTGCACAGCTATTTTCAGGTCTTTCCGGAGATGTTCATTCAGGTTCAAGTCCGGGCTCTGGCTGGGCCACTCAAGAACATTCAGAGACTTGTCCTGAAGCCACTCCTGCTTTGTCTTGGCTGTGTGCTTAGGGTTGTTGTCCTGTTGGAAGGTGAATCTTCGCCCCAGTCTGAATCTTCGCCCCTTCTTTGCTTCGTTCATCTTTCCCTTGATGCTGACTAGTCTCCCAGTCCCTGCCGCTGAAAAACATCCCCACAGCATGATGCTGCCACCACCATGCTTCACCGTAGGGATGGTGCCAGGTTTCCTCCAGAAGTTATGTTTGCCATTCAGGCCAAAGAGTTCAATCTTGGTTTCATCAGACCAGAGAGTCTTGTTTCTCATGGTCTGAGAGTCTTTAGGTGCCTTTTGGCAAACTCCAAGCTGGCTGTCATGTGCCTTTTACTGAGGAGTGGCTTCCGGCTGGCCACTCTACCATAAAGGCCTGATTGGTGGAGTGCTGCAGAGATAGTTGTCCTTCTGGAAGGTTCTCCCATCTCCACAGAGGAACAGATGATGGAGGCCACTGTGTTCTTGGGGACCTTCAATGTTGCAGAAATGTTTTGGTACCCTTCCCCAGATCTGTGCCTCGACACAATCCTGTCTCGGAGCTCTACAGACAATTCCTTCGATCTTAAAACCTGTTTTTGCTTTGTCATTATGGGGTATTGTGATGTCATTATGGGGTATTGTGTGTAGATTGATGAAGAAAAAACATACATTTAATCAATTTTAGAATAAGGCTGTAACGTAACAAAATGTGGAAAAAGTCAAGGGGTCTGAATACTTTCCGAAGACACTGTATATAATGAAGCAGTACACGTCTATAAGGCATCCATTGGTTCGTATGATGAACTCTAGGAAAATAATGTATTCAAAATTATACATCATTGTGTACAATTCAACAACAACAACAACAAAAAAAGATAAATAAATGGTTAAATGCATTAGCTGTGTATTATAGGTTAATACATACACGTTCTGTGGATGATTAGCCTCCTGCAGGGTAGATTACTACTTACTGCAGACACTTCTTTGCTCTGATATAGCCTTACCGACACTTTCAGTGTTGCCATGTTGTTTACAAATGAACCAGTAGATCACACGTTCAGTTCAGAGTGACTTTTACAAGCTCTCTCTCTCTCCCTCGTTGCAACCTGGTCTCAGAGCAGTTCGTATCATTTTGTACGTAAATCCGAAAACAACACTCCATTTAGTAGGATGTAGGATGCCCAGTTAAAGCACATTTTTGGTCCGCAATGAAAATCCTGGAAAAGTCATGGTGTACAGCACATGCGTGTGTAACAGTATAACTTTATGGCGTCCCCTCGCCCCGACCCCAGGAGCGAACCAGGGACCCTCTGCACACATCAACAACAGTCACCCACGAAGCATCGTTACCCATCGCTCCACAAAGGCCACGGCCACCCACTACTTCAAGGTCTCAGAGCAAGTGACGTCACCGATTGAAAGGCTATTAGCGCGCACCACCGCTAACTAGCTAGCCATTTCACATCCGTTACACTTGTTTGCCAGTGGGCTGTTGCCAGAGAAACGTGAGCGCGAGAGACATTGCGCAGCACGTAAAATAATAATATAGCCTAGCCATTTGAAAACATATTGTGTAGTTTGGCTGGTTATCTCGCTAGTTAACTATTTAGCTATTAGCATATATTAATGTCACCGTCATGTCCCATGTCCTAAAATAACTTTCCACCGGTACTCGTGTATAACGGCAAATGGCCGACACACAGTTGATACGGGTGCACCACCGTTGATGAAGCCAACGCCCCCTACTCCGGGTTGGAAAACCGTCTCTCAAACACTCAACATTGGCTAGGATTCTCCTCTAGTCAATACTGGCCATTTAATTGTGACAAAGTTTTTTAAAAAAATGTATTGACAAGTAGCTTAACTTCTATGTTGTCAAGATCTCTCCTGAACACTGAATCTTTTACCCTCCAAATAGATCTTAGTCATTGAACGAGGGAATTATTTTACAAAAACATAAAAAAGTATTTGGTTGTACTTGGTAATGTTGCAGGGTGGGCCAACCATCCTCCAGGAGAGCTACTGACTGTGCAGGTTTTTGCTCCGGCCCTGCTCGAACACAACACATTGTACAAAATCAGCTGCTCAACAGGACCTTAATAAACTGATTCCGGTGTGTTTGAGCAGGGCTGGATCAAAAACCTGCACACCCAGTAGCTCTCCAGATGGGAGGGTTGACCAACCACCCAGTAGCCCTCCAGATGGGAGGATTGACCAACCACCCAGTAGCTCTCCAGATGGGAGGGTTGACCAACCACCCAGTAGCCCTCCAGATGGGAGGGTTGACCAACCACCCAGTAGCTCTCCAGATGGGAGGGTTGGCCAACCACCCAGTAGCTCTCCAGATGGGAGGGTTGACCGACCACCCAGTAGCTCTCCAGATGGGAGGGTTGACCGACCACCCAGTAGCTCTCCAGATGGGAGGGTTGACCAACCACCCAGTAGCCCTCCAGATGGGAGGGTTGACCGACCACCCAGTAGCTCTCCAGATGGGAGGGTTGACCAACCACCCAGTAGCCCTCCAGATGGGAGGGTTGACCAACCACCCAGTAGCTCTCCAGATGGGAGGGTTGACCAACCACCCAGTAGCCCTCCAGATGGGAGGGTTGACCAACCACCCTGTAGCTCTCCAGATGGGAGGGTTGGCCAACCACCCAGTAGCTCTCCAGATGGGAGGGTTGACCAACCACCCAGTAGCCCTCCAGATGGGATGGTTGACCAACCACCCAGTAGCTCTCCAGATGGGAGGGTTGACCAACCACCCAGTAGCCCTCCAGATGGGAGGGTTGACCAACCACCCAGTAGCTCTCCAGATGGGAGGGTTGACCAACCACCCAGTAGCCCTCCAGATGGGAGGGGTTGACCAACCACCCTGTAGCTCTCCAGATGGGAGGGGTTGACCAACCACCCTGTAGCTCTCCAGATGGGAGGGTTGACCGACCACCCTGTAGCTCTCCAGATGGGAGGGTTGACCGACCACCCTGTAGCCCTCCAGATGGGAGGGTTGACCAACCACCCTGTAGCTCTCCAGATGGGAGGGGTTGACCGACCACCCTGTAGCCCTCCAGATGGGAGGGTTGACCAACCACCCTGTAGCTCTCCAGATGGGAGGGTTGACCGACCACCCTGTAGCCCTCCAGATGGGAGGGTTGACCAACCACCCTGTAGCTCTCCAGATGGGAGGGGTTGGCCGACCACCCAGTAGCTCTCCAGATGGGAGGGTTGACCGACCACCCAGTAGCCCTCCAGATGGGAGGGTTGCCCGACCACCCTGTAGCTCTCCAGGTGGGAGGGGTTGACCGACCACCCTGTAGCCCTCCAGATGGGAGGGTTGACCAACCACCCTGTAGCTCTCCAGATGGGAGGGTTGGCCGACCACCCAGTAGCCCTCCAGATGGGAGGGGTTGGCCGACCACCCAGTAGCCTATCAGTGCAGTATTTTACTGTGTGTGGGGGTGTGTTAAGTGCCTTGCTCAAGGACATAACGGCTGGAGATATTACACAGTGCATGATCAGAAAACAGCAGCCTTACATTGTCAATACCAGAGTAAATCATGTAATAATACTGTTTATTTTGTGAAGTGGTTCCTTGCACTATAAAACACCTTTTTGCCCATGGTGTTAGACAAGTGACTTGAAGCTTTCTGACATGTTAAAAAAAAAAATCTGTCCTACTAGTGTGAAGTAGAAGCGGCTAAAAAAGTTTATATCAAGCCCTGATGTACATTTTTCAAATTGGTAACGTATAATACGAATTGTAATTAGTAGCATACAGTATCATACGAAATGGGTGATGGAAATCCACAGATGAATACATTCCATACGTAACGTAACATACTGTATCATACTAAATGGAGCTTCCTCGGATTTAGTGTACAGAATAATACGAAATGCTCTGAGACCAGGTTGCTCACACACAAAACACGAGCATTCAGCCCACACACACACAGAGCACGCCTAGAGCACGCCTAGAGCACGCCTAGAGCACATTCACAGATATTTGTAAGAAACACTCTTCTGTGATGGCTGAGCCTTTTCCAGACGTATAGCCTATAACCCACTGCTCATATACACGGCAGGCAGACTAGTTACTATCACACGGCAGGCAGACTATCCACTATCACACGGCAGGCAGACTATCCACTATCACAGGGCAGGCAGACTATCCACTATCACACGGCAGGCAGACTATTTACTATCACACTGCAGGCAGACTATCCACTATCACACGGCAGGCAGACTATCCACTATCACAGGGCAGGCAGACTATCCACTATCACACGGCAGGCAGACTATCCACTATCACACGGCAGGCAGACTATCCACTATCACACGGCAGGCAGACTATCCACTATCACACGGCAGGCAGACTATCCACTATCACACGGCAGGCAGACTAGTTACTATCACACGGCAGGCAGACTAGTTACTATCACACGGCAGGCAGACTGTACTATCACACGGCAGGCAGACTAGTTACTATCACACGGCAGGCAGACTATTTACTATCACACGGCAGGCAGACTATTTACTATAACACGGCAGGCAGACTATTTACTATAACACGGCAGGCAGACTATTTACTATAACACGGCAGGCAGACTGTACTATCACACGGCAGGCAGACTAGTTACTATCACACGGCAGGCAGACTAGTTACTATCACACGGCAGGCAGACTAGTTACTATCACACGGCAGGCAGACTGTACTATCACACGGCAGGCAGACTAGTTACTATCACACGGCAGGCAGACTAGTTACTATCACACGGCAGGCAGACTAGTTACTATCACACGGCAGGCAGACTATTTACTATCACACGGCAGGCAGACTGTACTATCACACGGCAGGCAGACTATTTACTATCACACGGCAGGCAGACTGTACTATCACACGGCAGGCAGACTAGTTACTATCACACGGCAGGCAGACTAGTTACTATCACACGGCAGGCAGACTAGTTACTATCACACGGCAGGCAGACTAGTTACTATCACACGGCAGGCAGACTGTACTATCACACGGCAGGCAGACTAGTTACTATCACACGGCAGGCAGACTGTACTATCACACGGCAGGCAGACTAGTTACTATCACACGGCAGGCAGACTAGTTACTATCACACGGCAGGCAGACTAGTTACTATCACACGGCAGGCAGACTATTTACTATCACACGGCAGGCAGACTGTACTATCACACGGCAGGCAGACTATTTACTATCACACGGCAGGCAGACTGTACTATCACACGGCAGGCAGACTAGTTACTATCACACGGCAGGCAGACTAGTTACTATCACACGGCAGGCAGACTGTACTATCACACGGCAGGCAGACTATTTAGTATCACACGGCAGGCAGACTGTACTATCACACGGCAGGCAGACTGTACTATCACACGGCAGGCAGACTGTACTATCACACGGCAGGCGGACTAGTTACTATCACACGGCAGGCAGACTATGTACTATCACACGGCAGGCAGACTATGTACTATCACACGGCAGGCAGACTATTTACTATCACACGGCAGGCAGACTATTTACTATCACACGGCAGGCAGACTATTTACTCTCACACGGCAGGCAGACTATGTACAATCACACGGCAGGCAGACTAGTTACTATCACACGGCAGGCAGACTGTACTATCACACGGCAGGCAGACTATTTACTATCACACGGCAGGCAGACTATGTACTATCACACGGCAGGCAGACTATTTACTATCACACGGCAGGCAGACTGTACTATCACACGGCAGGCAGACTAGTTACTATCACACGGCAGGCAGACTATGTACTATCACACGGCAGGCAGACTATGTACTATCACACGGCAGGCAGACTAGTTACTATCACACGGCAGGCAGACTGTACTATCACACGGCAGGCAGACTATTTACTATCACACGGCAGGCAGACTATTTACTATCACACGGCAGGCAGACTAGTTACTATCACACGGCAGGCAGACTGTACTATCACACGGCAGGCAGACTATTTACTATCACACGGCAGGCAGACTATTTACTATCACACGGCAGGCAGACTATGTACTATCACACGGCAGGCAGACTAGTTACTATCACACGGCAGGCAGACTATGTACTATCACACGGCAGGCAGACTATTTACTATCACACCGCAGGCAGACTATGTACTATCACACCGCAGGCAGACTGTACTATCACACGGCCTCTGGGTAAAACAGATTAGCAATAATACTATGCCCACATACACTGCTGCAGGCTAATCCAATACGGAGTTATGTTGGCTGGGGGTGTAAATCAGTAGTGTAAATAAATGCTTGGTAATCCTTGGCCAGATGTGTTGAAGACACCAGATGGTTAATTTGGATAGCCTTCTGAGGAGCTAGTGGCATAGGGGAGCGTTTTAGCAGCAGAGAGCATAGGGACTCGTGGTAGTCTACATCTATATGGTTAAATAGCTAGTAAACGGCGAGACTGATCGGACCTGGGCAAGCGCAGCGTATTGGACCAGAATTGCCTCTGACATAAATGGATCACATAAAAGGCTAACCTTGCTTTCTTCATGTTGGCAGCAGAGCAATAACCTAGTAAGTAACCACGTAGGCATGTTCTGAATAGAGCAGAACGCGTCTTGCTGAATACATGGTGAAATGGTAACTATGGCAAATAGATTACAAAATAGCCTCAAACAAAAAACGTCGCAAAAAAAAAATCACAACGGCATACCTTCATAACTCCAGCCTCCTTCCCCGCGACGTTTTTCCTCGTAGCAGCTATAACCAGCTATATATATATCCTTTCTCTAAAGTCTCCAGTCGTATTGATTGGTACGTTGGTGTACCGCTGCCTGACCGGTCACTGCAGGCTCTGCTGCTCTATGATATTAGATAGATAGAAACCCGGGTTTAAAAAAAAAATCCATTGCACTGCGCAGACAAATAGATAATGAATGTTGCTGGTAAGATTTGAAAAGAGAGTGTATCCGCGGCGCGGTAGTGGTGAAGCGGCTCTACGGCTGCGGGCTGTAATAGACTAATGGAACTAATAGTGGAACACAGGTCAGAATTACGGTGCATTCACTACGGCGCTTCTTCCTCTGCTCTCTCTTTCCTCACAGGCGAAGGCAATAAGGAAACGGTGGTACGAGGAACGAACGGGGGAATGGAGGGGGGAGAAGCACGTAGGGGAGGGAACATGGATTAAAATTAAAAGAATGAGAAGAGACCGCCTTCAGACGATTGACTAGTGATAATGTAGCACTGTGTATTATTGACTAGTGATAGTGTAGCACCGTGTATTATTGACTAGTGATAGTGTAGCACCGTGTATTATTGACTAGTGATAGTGTAGCACCGTGTATTATTGACTAGTGATAGTGTAACACCGTGTATTATTGACTAGTGATAGTATAGCACCGTGTATTATTGACTAGTGATAGTGTAACACCGTGTATTATTGACTAGTGATAGTGTAGCACCGTGTATTATTGACTAGTGATAGTGTAGCACCGTGTAATATTGACTAGTGATAGTGTAGCACCGTGTATTATTGACTAGTGATAGTGTAGCACCGTGTATTATTGACTAGTGATAGTGTAGCACCGTGTATTATTGACTAGTGATAGTGTAGCACCGTGTATTATTGACTAGTGATAGTATAGCACCGTGTATTATTGACTAGTGATAGTGTAACACCGTGTATTATTGACTAGTGATAGTGTAGCACCGTGTATTATTGACTAGTGATAGTGTAGCACCGTGTAATATTGACTAGTGATAGTGTAGCACCGTGTATTATTGACTAGTGATAGTGTAGCACCGTGTATTATTGACTAGTGATAGTGTAGCACCGTGTATTATTGACTAGTGATAGTGTAGCACCGTGTATTATTGACTAGTGATAGTGTAGCACCGTGTAATATTGACTAGTGATAGTGTAGCACCGTGTATTATTGACTAGTGATAGTGTAGCACCGTGTATTATTGACTAGTGATAGTATAGCACCGTGTATTATTGACTAGTGATAGTGTAGCACCGTGTATTATTGACTAGTGATAGTGTAGCACCGTGTATTATTGACTAGTGATAGTATAGCACCGTGTATTATTGACTAGTGATAGTGTAGCATCGTGTATTCTGGGCTAGTGATAGTGTAGCACCGTGTATTATTGACTAGTGATAGTGTAGCACTGTGTATTATTGACTAGTGATAGTGTAGCACCGTGTATTATTGACTAGTGATAGTGTAGCACAGTGTATTATTGACTAGTGATATTGTAGCCCCTTTTATTATTGACTAGTGATAGTATAGAACCGTGTATTATTGACTAGTGATAGTGTAGCACAGTGTATTATTGACTAGTGATAGTGTAGCACAGTGTATTATTGACTAGTGATAGTGTAGCACCGTGTATTATTGACTAGTGATAGTGTAGCACAGTGTATTATTGACTAGTGATAGTGTAGCACAGTGTATTATTGACTAGTGATAGTGTAGCACAGTGTATTATTGACTAGTGATAGTGTAGCACCGTGTATTATTGACTAGTGATAGTGTAGCATTGTGTATTATTGACTAGTGATAGTATAGCACCGTGTATTATGCTTAAAAACACCTTACTGAAAATCGTATTTATCGTATTATGAATAAGACAAGTTTGTTCTGAATGGCATGGCAGACAGGTGGTACAGAGGTCTCCTTCTGAATCTGACAGGTAAAAGTCAGAGCTCTCTGGTCAGCAGGGTGACTGATGACTCTGGGCTGTATTAGTATATACACCTGTAGTAGTCAATACACCTGTAGTAGTCTATACACCTGTAGTAGTCAATACACCTGTAGTAGTCAATACACCTGTAGTAGTCAATACACCTGTAGTAGTCTATACACCTGTAGTAGTCTATACACCTGTAGTAGTCTATACACCTGTAGTAGTCAATACACCTGTAGTAGTCAATACACCTGTAGTAGTCTATACACCTGTAGTAGTCTATACACCTGTAGTAGTCAATACACCTGTAGTAGTCAATACACCTGTAGTAGTCAATACACCTGTAGTAGTCTATACACCTGTAGTAGTCTATACACCTGTAGTAGTCAATACACCTGTAGTAGTCAATACACCTGTAGTAGTCTATACACCTGTAGTAGTCTATACACCTGTAGTAGTCAATACACCTGTAGTAGTCTATACACCTGTACTAGTCTATACAACTGTAGTAGTCTACCTGTAGTAGTCAATACACCTGTAGTAGTCTATACACCTGTAGTAGTCTATACACCTGTAGTAGTCAATACACCTGTAGTAGTCTATACACCTGTAGTAGTCTATACACCTGTAGTAGTCAATACACCTGTAGTAGTCTATACACCTGTAGTAGTCTATACACCTGTAGTAGTCAATACACCTGTAGTAGTCTATACACCTGTAGTAGTCTATACACCTGTAGTAGTCAATACACCTGTAGTAGTCTATACACCTGTAGTAGTCTATACACCTGTAGTAGTCTATACACCTGTAGTAGTCTATACACCTGTAGTAGTCTATACACCTGTAGTAGTCTATACACCTGTACTAGTCTATACAACTGTAGTAGTCTATACACCTGTAGTAGTCAATACACCTGTAGTAGTCCTGTACAGTATATCACAGTTTCACACCGTTGAGTTTGTTAAATCACATGTAATAATAACATCTCTCATCTCCTTCTCTTCTTCTAAGGATCTTTCAGTAGGCTATTGAGTGTCCCATTCCCAATCACTAAAGACCAATGACATTCTCTCTCTAACTACCAAACATACTCTCTCTGCAGTAACATCCTTTTTTGCTGCGCTAATGGTTGTGTTTCTGCTGACATCAGCACACTGAGGCACCCACTGTTTACGGTTCCATGTGACATCACAGCAAAGATCCTCAAGTGGAAGGGGATAGTCAACTCTCACCATGGAGCTGTCTGCTGCTGCCTGACCTGGGAAGGGTCTGAGTGACTGAGTAGTGTATTTAGTTTACGGTAATACAGTGAGATATCATTGTGAAGATACTAACCTCGTTGCCAAGCGCATATAAGCCTGGAATATCAACCATTCAAATGGCCTTAGTGGAAGTGACCATAGCATTATGTGGGAGTGACCTACCTAGTAAAGTATTTGTCATCATTTAATTTCAGCGAGTCAAAAAACTGCAAGTCTTGGATTAGAGGGAAGGTGTTGTGCGGATTGATTAGTTTCCCCAGTTTCTCCCAGTCTTTCTGTATTGGCTAATGAAGGCTAAGTTTGACGCATTGGTTCACCAGACTCTTCGCGCATTTGAGAGGAAGTGTCTGGAAATGACATTATGAAAAGACAGGACACCCCAGCACCATGAGAGTGACCCTATAACGCTGATAATAAAGGGAGATTCAGGACACCCCAGCACCATGAGTGTGACCCTATAACTCTGATAATAAAGGGAGATTCAGGACACCCCAGCACCATGAGAGTGACCCTATAACTGATAATAAAGGGAGATTCAGGACACCCCAGGACCATGAGAGTGACCATATAACTCTGATAATAAAGGGAGATTCAGGACACCCCAGGACCATGAGAGTGACCATATAACTCTGATAATAAAGGGAGATTCAGGACACCCCAGCACCATGAGAGTGAAACTATAACTCCGATAATAAAGGGAGATTCAGGACACCCCAGGACCATGAGTGTGACCCTATAACTCTGATAATAAAGGGAGATTCAGGACACCTCAGGGTCATGAGAGTGACCCTATAACTCTGATAATAAAGGGAGATTCAGGACTATTTATTTATTTATTTTACCTTTATTTAACTAGGCAAGTCAGTTAAGAACAAGTTCTTATTTTCAATGACGGCCTAGGAACAGTGGGTTAACTGCCTGTTCAGGGGCAGAACGACAGATTTGTACCTTGTCAGCTCGGGGATTTGAACTTGCAACCTTTCAGTTATTAGTCCAACACTCTAACCACTAGGCTACCCTGCCGCCCCGGCATACATATATCCCAATAGTGTAGGCTTGTCTCAGCGATATGACACGTCATATGGGAGGATTTTTTTCTGTATTGATCAAGGATTTCCTCTCCTTCAGAATGTAAATGTGCCCATGTCATCATAACCACTACACACACATGCACGTGCACGGGCACGCTCACACAAACGTGTGTGAGACTCTGGTCTAAAGTAGTGCCCTATGTCCCCTAGTGACAGGGTGAGAGAGAGAGAGAGAGAGAGAGAGAGAGAGAGAGAGAGAGAGAGAGAGAAAGAAAGAAAGAGAGACAAAAGATAGAGTGACAAGAGAGAGAAAGAGAGAAAAGAGAGAGAGAGAGAAAGAGGGGGAGAGAGAGAGAGAAAAGAGAGAGCGCGGAAGAGAGAGAGAGAGAGACAGATATAGAATGATATATAGAAGCATGATACATAGAATGTAGATGCATGATATATAGAATATAGAAGCATGATATATAGAAGCATGATATATAGAATATAGAAAGAAGCATGATATATAGAAGTATGATAAATAGAATGTAGATGCATGATATATAGAATATAGAAGCATGATATATAGAAGCATGATATATAGAATATAGAAAGAAGCATGATATATAGAATTTAGATGCATGATATATAGAACATAGAAGCATGATATATAGAAGCTTGATATATAGAAACATGATACATAGAATATAGAAAAAGCATGATTTATAGAACATAAAAGCATGATATATAGAATTTAGAAGCATGACCACAGAATCAATACACATATGGATCTGCATTAGCATAAACATCAACATTCCCAATGTTACACCTCCCATTTATATTTCTGAGTTATTACATAAAACTGATTAGAATTCCGAAGAATGCCAAAGTTATGTGGGGGGGATCCAGGGGGTGATGTAATATGTAGGACCTGGCAAGCCAGTCTATTCCCTGATAATGTAAACACCAACATTAATAACTTTAAATGTGTAACTTAAAATTAAACCAAATTGTTTGCACTCATCACAACTGGTTTCATCAATCAACTTGCAAGGTTGTTAGCCAACTAGCTTGCTAATGTTAGCCCTACCATCCTGCTAACGTTAGCCCTACCATCCTGCTAACGTTAGCCCCTACCATCCTGCTAACGTTAGCCCCTACCATCCTGCTAACGCTAGCCCCTACCATCCTGCTAACGTTAGCCCTTACCATCCTGCTAACGTTAGCCCTACTACCCTGCTAACGTTATCCCTACCATCCTGCTAACGTTATCCCTACAATCCTGCTAACGTTAGCCCTACCATCCTGCTAACGTTAGCCCTACTACCCTGCTAACGATAGCCCTACCATCCTGCTAACATTAGCACTACTATCCTGCTAACGTTAGCCCTACCATCCTGCTAACGTTAGCCCTATTACCCTGCTAACGATAGTCCTACCATCCTGCTAACATTAGCACTACTATCCTGCTAACGTTAGCCCTACCATCCTGCTAACGTTAGCCCTACTACCCTGCTAACGTTAGCCCTACTACCCTGCTAACGTTAGCCCTACTACCATACTAACGTTAGCCCTACCATCTTGCTAACGTTAGCCCTACTACCCTGCTAAAGTTAGCCCTACCATCCTGCTAACGTTAGCCCTACTACCCTGCTAAAGTTAGCCCTACCATCCTGCTAACGTTAGCCCTACCATCCTGCTAACGTTAGCCCTATTACCCTGCTAACGATAGTCCTACCATCCTGCTAAAGTTAGCACTGCGTGACACAGCCAGTTGTTATCAACACCTAGCTTACAGCTACATTAAAGTAAACCAACGTGTTGGAAATACATAACGCCATCTATATGTGGCTATATTATTGAACGTTTCCAGCGTTGCAGGAGCTGTGTTTACTTTGCTTTGTTCCGGGACAATGTGGACCGCACTGACTTTCAATGTAGCAACTGCTTGCTTGCAGAGGACTACGGGGGCGAAGTGGCTACTCTTAGCAAGCAAGTAGTAAACCTACACAAGCTACCGGGGAATCCACACCCACTTACTTTGTATTTTTCTTCCACCCTCAGTAGCCAGATTCCGCTCTGGTCTGATGGAAGTTTTGCCTCTGAGTCGGCTCTCCATAGCCGACTGGCCGGTGCTCAGCAGGGTTCCATCCTCGAAGGGGTCTCTCCCTGCCCTGGAGGATGGAGCTGTTCTCGACCCAACCAACCAGCCGTGGAGGTACGTCACCCGCCGTGGAAGTCGAAGAAAGCGTCCTCTGGCAACGGGGGGTCTCCACGGAGATGTTGAGTCCGGAACTGACACAGACCAGAAACGACTTATCCAGCATGGAACCAGAGGTTCCGGCGCCTTCTTTCTTGGGGGCTTCCCATTCATCCTCTATTCTATCTCCCTCTCCATTGGCTTCGACCTCGGGTTCAGATCCTCAGAGCTCCCACCATCATTTTTTTTGTTTGACGTACCCCCGACGGCATTGTGCGTACCCCAGTTTTGGAATACCTGCTCTACAGGAATGACTGAGTCCATCCAAATCATCTTGGCTCCTGGACTCCTGTCCACGCATTTCAACACTGCATTAAAACAATGACCTATCAATGACCCAAGACCAGCTCAGCTAATCCCTACCATTGTGACAATGAGGCGTCATAATGATGAGGCTAATGTGCATTATCCTAGGAGCGTTGGCAAACACAATGTAAGTAACTTAATTTATGTCCCCCTAATTGCCCTGAATGCCTCTGTTGATCCTACAGCTATTGTATACAGTAATCATGAACCTATGAACCAGAGTTACACTGTTAACACTGAGGCGGTGTGTCCTAATAGGAAGACCACTTTATGCAGCTCACCCTGCACCAATGTAAATAACATGAGTAAGTCTACTTCTGATAAGCCTCCCAGTAAAGCATTAAAAACAATCAAGCAACCCAGAAAAGTGCTAAAAAAAATAGCCCATATTAACATATGCAGCCTGAGAAACAAGGTCAACATTTAAGTTGGAACGGACAGAGAACAGGGCAGGAACAGCGTCAACATCGGGGTAACATAAGGACATACGACAATTACTGCAGCAGCGGGGAACAGAGCTGGGGGAACTGACAAATATAGGGGAGCTAATAAAACAAGGTGATTGAGACCAGGTGAGGCCAATCATTTGCTGATTCATGTAACGAGGGAAGCAGGTGTGCATAATGATGATGGCAGGAGTGCGCAGTGCTGGACAGCCTGGCGCAGAGAGAGGGAGCAGGCGTGACAGATACAAGAGTAGCTAAAAATGGGGAGAAGTCTGTCCATAATAAAGCGCTGCTCTGCCTTCATAACAACACTATCAACAAGGCAGGTCCTACAGGCCCTAGTTTCTACCTTCTTAACAACACTATCAACAAGGCAGGTCCTACAGGCCCTAGTTACTACTAGCAAACAGCTCGGACACTCATGCATACCCAACAAGACATGCCACCAGAGGTCTCTTCACAGTCCCCAAGTCCAGAACAGACTATGGGAGGCGCACAGTACTACATAGAGCCATGACTACATGGAACTCTATTCCACATCAGGTAACTGATACAAGCAGTTATAAGTAACCAGATCGTGACTACAACTAAGTTACTAAGTCTTTGACAACACTGTGTTGTTGTTACGTTGTTGATTTAAAAACTCATGCTTCCTACCCTTTTGACTTCTCACAATTGACTCACACATAAACAGTTCAGCACCATGGACAGCGGCACCTTGGTCAGGCAGTGGGGAAATTCATTATTTTAGGGAAACAAATAGCAGAAAAATACCAGCTTAATAAAGGCAGACCGTAGCGTCCAAAAACAAAAGTGTATCATCAGGCTCTCCTCTACGTCTAAGAACCATAAACAAAGTCATTTATTTGATTATTTTGTATTTATCTACAAGTCTATGTATGATCCAGTCTGAATGGTCGTGTGTCTTTTGCTTATCACATGTCACCTAGAGCAGTTCCAGTCTCCTTCTCCTTCCTCCACCGAGGACTGTCGGTTCTCACGACTCCCTCCCTCCCTCCGCTCCGCAATTCCTCTTACCAACGAGCAAGGCAGACAAGATGGATATTGTGAATCAGGTAGGGGGCTCTGAACATCTAGAAAATTAACTGACATCTACTCTGTTTAAATTCCAACTGTAACACGTATGATGAATAGGCGGTGAGGGGCGTTCCTAGATCCTTATCTGGGATATTAGATTTGTCTGGTAAAACCGAGGAAAGCCCCGTTATGATGCGGCCGCGATTTGTTGACTGATATACAGCACATCCATGATTACTGAGGGGATGGATGGTTATGCATGTCTGTGTTAAATCAGGGGGAAATCTCTCTTGTGGTTACGCCGGTTAAATTATTAGAATACAACATATTTCCCCCCCAAAAAAATAATATACGATGACAAATACACCCATTCGTGGTCTATGAATGGTGATATGAGCTGTTTGCCCATAATATAAATGTACGCACCAATGTGGACCATATAAATTATGGAACGAAATACGTTTGTTTATCCATGGTCCAAATATGTATTGGCTCATACGGGTGCAAAAAAACAACATATTTCTCTGCAATCCTGGAATTACACGATCTTATAAAGCAGGTCTGGTATAGGCTAAGTGCAGCTGTCATTTCCGAGATTGCGTTGTAAAATGGCAGCTCAATTTCATCCCCTATATTAGTAGCGATGCATGGATAATATCACCGGGGAAGCGAAGACAGAAAACAAAAGCCCATTGTACAACCTATCTGTTGTGATAATTGCGTTTTTTGCTCTATAACCTGTTCGTTCATATGCCTTGACACTGTGATATATATAGGCCTAAAGGCAGAGACAATAAGAAGTCAGAGTGGCAGAATAAATTCAACCACATCTTTTGTTTCATCACAAAACCGTGAAGTCCTCAAAGCATATTGCATGTGTAACAGTATAACTTTAAACCGTCCCCTCGCCCCGACACGGGCGCGAACCAGGGACCTTCTGCACACATCAACAACGGTCGCCCACGAAGCATCGTTACCCATCGCTCCACAAAAGCCGCGGCCCTTGCAGAGCAAGGTGCAACACTACTTCTAGGTTTCAGAGCAAGTGACGTAACTGATTGAAACGCTACTAGCGCGTACCCGCTAACTAGCTAGCCATTTCACATCCGTTACACTCACCCCCCTTTCAACCTCCTCCTTTTCCGCAGCAACCAGTGATCCGGATCAACAGCATCAATGTAACAGTATAACTTTACGTCGTCCCCTCGCCCCGACACGGGCGCGAACCAGGGACCCTCTGCACACATCAACAACGGTCGCCCACGAAGCATCGTTACCCATCGCTCCACAAAGGCCACGGCCCTTGCAGAGCAAGGTGCAACACTACTTCTAGGTTTCAGAGCAAGTGACGTAACTGATTGAAACGCTACTAGCGCGTACCCGCTAACTAGCTAGCCATTTCACATCCGTTACACATGTAACAAACAGTTTCATGACCTACAGCGTGGTCAAGCAACTTAACATTTATGACATTTTCGGGACTACTAAAATTAGATTAGAACGACAGAGAGTTACCACAAGTCAGAAACAGGAGCTGCCTCCACTATTTCAACTTTTAACATGTCAACATCATCAAATTACTTATGCTTATTCTAATGCAGGGACAACTAAAAGATACCAAAAAGTATTTAGCCCAATCAAGGTGAGATAAATATGATGTGGCTGTCCATGCTTCTGATTTCTATGTGCGCGTTTGTGCAAGTAGAAAACATGTTAACCCATCCTACTTGTGTAACGGATGTGAAAGGAGGAGGTTGAAAGGGGGGTGAGTGTAACGGATGTGAAATGGCTAGCTAGTTAGCGGGTACGCGCTAGTGGCGTTTCAATCAGTTACGTCACTTGCTCTGAAACCTAGAAGTAGTGTTGCACCTTGCTCTGCAAGGGCCGTGGCCTTTGTGGAGCGATGGGTAACGATGCTTCGTGGGCGACTGTTGTCGATGTGTGCAGAGGGTCCCTGGTTCGCGCCCGGGTCGGGGCGAGGGGACGGTTTTTAAAATGATACTGTTACACTTGTAGTGAATCGCCAAATGCCATCCTCGTCTCTTTCATGTTGACGAAACAGTCTATGACTCTGTCATACAGTACATGATTGTATTTGTTGTTGCCCTTAGCCTACCAGGCTAACGTTATCTAGATATCATTAGCCTTCTACATCCAGCTACATGTTGAACTTCCATCCTCTCAGGCCAAGGTCACAACAATGTATGAATTAATGGTTAGATCAGAATCACAGTTAAAAGCATTGGGCAGTACTGAGAATTAATAGGAAAACTCCACCCAAAAACTATATTTTGGTATTAGTCTGTTGTTGTCATAGTCCCACATTTGTTTTTCCTTGTCAGCAGTCAATTTTGCAAGATATGTAACTTTCAAAATACAGAAATGATCCTGTATGATGCATTTTAATCATGTGATGTGGAGTTTCCATCACATGTTGCAAATGCATCATACTGGATGATTTCTGTATTTTGAAAGTTACATGTCTTGAAAGTTTTGGGGTGGAATTTTCTTTTAAGTTAAACCACAAATCCAAATCCCTATCTCCATCCATGGCTAATTTAGGGAAGGGACAATTTTAGCTAGCTAGCCACCGGAGGACAACAGAACAAATGAGATGCAACAATTCAAGTTGTTTCTGTCAATTACGTATTGCTCTCAATGCGATGTGATAGGAGTGAAGCCAAATCCAAGATGGCTTCCTTAGACACGTTTCTTTGGTGCGCCAGGACCATTCACAGTTGAGCTCACTCAGTTTAGCTCAATGCTGATTGGCTATTATTTCATGATTTTTTTTTTTAAATCAAGGGAGGCCAAAATGCTCGCTGGCTTCCCTTGCACTCAACGCTACGGGCGGCAACAATGTCATACTCTTTTTGACCAGACAGCATCAGATAGATGGCCTTCACATACAGAGACAGAGAGGCGCTGTTTCGCTCACACAGATGCTTTCTCCGGGGAGATGCTGTACATTCTGCCTCTTGCGAATTGAAGGAAAATCATGAAACACAGAGAGACGAAAGATACAAGCATACATTTTTTTAGGGGGGGGGGGGCTGGCTTCTCTTGGCTACAATACATGGCTCCTATATATGGCCCCTATACATGGCTCCTATACATGGCTCCTATACATGGCTCCTATATATGGCCCCTATACATGGCTCCTATACATGGCTCCTATATATGGCCCCTATACATGGCTCCTATACATGGCTCCTATATATGGCCCCTATACATGGCTCCTATACATGGCTCCTATATATGGCCCCTATACATGGCTCCTATATATGGCCCCTATACATGGCTCCTATACATGGCTCCTATATATGGCCTGTAGCCTATATATGCTTGTAGCCTAATATTTCCATAATTTCGTGTCTCTGCTTTTAGAATTATATACATCGTGTAGAGCTATAACAGGTCTGTAGCAGGTCTATAGCAGGTCTGTAGCAGGCCTATAGCAGGTCTATAGCAGGTCTATAGAAGGTCTATAGCAGGTCTATAGCAGGTCTATAGCAGGTCTATAACAGGCCTATAGCAGGTCTATAGCAGGTCTATAGCAGGTCTATAGCAGGTCTATAGCAGGTCTATAACAGGCCTATAGCAGGTCTATAGCAGGTCTATAACAGGCCTATAGCAGGTCTATAGCAGGCCTATAGCAGGTCTATAGCAAGTCTATAGCAGGTCTATAACAGGCCTATAGAAGGTCTATAGCAGGTCTATAGCAGGTCTATAACAGGCCTATAGCAGGTCTATAGCAGGTCTATAGCAGGTCTATAACAGGCCTATAGCAGGTCTATAGCAGGCCTATAGCAGGCCTATAGCAGGTCTATAGCAGATCTATAGCAGGTCTATAGCAGGTCTATAGCAGGCCTATAGCAGGTCTATAGCAGGTCTATAACAGGCCTATAGCAGGTTTATAGCAGGTCTATAGCAGGCCTATAGCAGGTCTATAGCAGATCTATAACAGGCCTATAGCAAGCCTATAGCAGGTCTATAACAGGCCTATAGCAGGTCTATAGCAGGCCTATAGCAGGCCTATAGCAGGTCTATAGCAGATCTATAGCAGGTCTATAGCAGGTATATAGCAGGTCTATAGCAGGCCTATAGCAGGTCTATAGCAGGTCTATAACAGGCCTATAGCAGGTCTATAGCAGGTCTATAACAGGTCTATAGCAGGCCTATAGCAGGTATATAGCAGGTCTATAGCAGGCCTATAGCAGGTCTATAGCAGGTATATAACAGGCCTATAGCAGGTCTATAGCAGGTCTATAACAGGCCTATAGCAGGTCTATAGCAGGTCTATAACAGGCCTATAGCAGGTCTATAGCAGGTCTATAACAGGCCTATAGCAGGTCTATAGCAGGTCTATAACAGGCCTATAGCAGGTGTATAGCAGGCCTATAGCAGGTCTATTGCAGGTATATAACAGGCCTATAGCAAGTCTATAGCAGGTCTATAACAGGCCTATAACAGGTCTATAGCAGGTCTATAACAGGCCTATAGCAGGTCTATAGCAGGTATATAACAGGCCTATAACAGGTCTATAGCAGGTCTATAACAGGCCTATAGCAGGTCTATAGCAGGTCTATAACAGGCCTATAACAGGTTTATAGCAGGTCTATAACAGGCCTATAACAGGTTTATAGCAGGTCTATAACAGGTCTATAGCAGTTCTATTTCTCTCGACATTCGTAGGGTGAATATAAGGACTGAATAGTATTATTATATTTTTTTTACTGTCAAATGCCCTCAAGTGTTAAAACCACAGGAGGCTGCTGAAGGGAGGGCGGCTCATAATAATGGCCGGAACGGAACGAATAGAACGGCATCAAACACATGGAAACCATGAAAACCGTGTGTTTTGATGTATCTGATACCATTCCACTGATTCCCTTCCAGCCATTACCATCCTCCCCAATTAAGGTACCACCAACCTCCTGTGGTGAAAACATGAAACTGTCTCTGTCTTACCATCACATTAACACCCTATTTTCTTCCAGTTTAATTATAATTGAAACAATTAAATGATATGTATGAGTGGGTAACAATCTATAGCAAATGATTGATTATTTTTTCGCATTGTATGTCTGGGTTCTGACAGAGCATCTCTAGCTAGCTACCTCAAGAGCGTATTGGTGTCATGTTGGAGCTAAACCGTAACGTCATGACTACTGTTCCCTGAAGGAGGGAAACGAGGGACAACATGGTATGGGTGAGTCGCACTCTCACGACTTAGATTGAAGGATCTACAATCACGCCTGGCAAGGCCAATGAAATCCTTGCCTCGGTGGAAGCCCCGCCTTCCACAGGTGAAAAGCACGAGTCTCGGATTCATTCCTTCAATTTGATAGCGGTCTTCCCCGAGCCCAGGAACGGGTGGATCAGAGCCAAACAGGTGGTGTACCTCGTTTCCCTCCTTCGGGGAACAGTAGTTGTAGTCATAAAGTTACATCATTTTTCAGTCGGTCAACTTCAGTACAATAGGGACATATAATCACGCCCCGAGCCGAAGCCCAACGGACACTAAATGAAACGATCCATGGCAGACCACCCAGACCTGACTCTGCCAGATGCAGCAGTCTTGTAATTGCGAACACAGGGCGCTGCCTAGTGACCCTCCCCTGTCTCATCAGTATCCTGTGTGTTATACTAGCAGCAGTGTCTGGAGACCCTCCCCTGTCCCATCAGTATCCTGTGGGTTATACTAGCAGCAGTGTCTAGTAACCCTCCCCTGTCTCATCAGTATCCTGTGTGTTATACTAGCAGCAGTGTCTAGTGACCCTCCCCTGTCTCATCAGTATCCTGTGGGTTATACTAGCAGCAGTGTCTAGTGACCCTCCCCTGTCTCATCAGTATCCTGTGTGTTATACTAGTAGCAGTGTCTAGTGACCCTCCCCTGTCCCATCAGTATCCTGTGTGTTATACTAGCAGCAGTGTCTAGTGACCCTCCCCTGTCCCATCAGTATCCTGTGTGTTATACTAGCAGCAGTGTCTAGTGACCCTCCCCTGTCTCATCAGTATCCTGTGTGTTATACTAGCAGCAGTGTCTAGTGACCCTCCCCTGTCCCATCAGTATCCTGTGTGTTATACTAGCAGCAGTGTCTAGTGACCCTCCCCTGTCCCATCAGTATCCTGTGTGTTATACTAGCAGCAGTGTCTAGTGACCCTCCCCTGTCTCATCAGTATCCTGTGTGTTATACTAGCAGCAGTGTCTAGAGACCCTCCCCTGTCTCATCAGTATCCTGTGTGTTATACTAGCAGCAGTGTCTAGTGACCCTCCCCTGTCTCATCAGTATCCTGTGTGTTATACTAGCATCAGTGTCTAGAGACCCTCCCCTGTCTCATCAGTATCCTGTGTGTTATACTAGCAGCAGTGTCTAGTGACCCTCCCCTGTCTCATCAGTATCCTGTGGGTTATACTAGCAGCAGTGTCTAGTGACCCTCCCCTGTCCCATCAGTATCCTGTGTGTTATACTAGCAGCAGTGTCTAGAGACCCCCCCCTGTCTCATCAGTATCCTGTGTGTTATACTAGCAGCAGTGTCTAGTGACCCTCCCCTGTCTCATCAGTATCCTGTGTGTTATACTAGCAGCAGTGTCTAGTGACCCTCCCCTGTCTCATCAGTATCCTGTGTGTTATACTAGCAGCAGTGTCTAGTGACCCTCCCCTGTCTCATCAGTATCCTGTGGGTTATACTAGCAGCAGTGTCTAGTGACCCTCCCCTGTCTCATCAGTATAATGTGTGTTATACTAGCAGCAGTGTCTAGAGACCCTCCCCTGTCTCATCAGTATCATGTGTGTTATACTAGCAGCAGTGTCTAGAGACCCTCCCCTGTCCCATCAGTATCCTGTGGGTTATACTAGCAGCAGTGTCTAGAGACCCTCCCCTGTCTCATCAGTATCCTGTGTGTTATACTAGCAGCAGTGTCTAGAGACCCTCCCCTGTCTCATCAGTATCCTGTGTGTTATACTAGCAGCAGTGTCTAGAGACCCTCCCCTGTCTCATCAGTATCCTGTGTGTTATACTAGCAGCAGTGTCTAGAGACCCTCCCCTGTCTCATCAGTATCCTGTGTGTTATACTAGCAGCAGTGTCTAGTGACCCTCCCCTGTCTCATCAGTATCCTGTGTGTTATACTAGCATCAGTGTCTAGAGACCCTCCCCTGTCTCATCAGTATCCTGTGTGTTATACTAGCAGCAGTGTCTAGTGACCCTCCCCTGTCTCATCAGTATCCTGTGTGTTATACTAGCAGCAGTGTCTAGAGACCCTCCCCTGTCTCATCAGTATCCTGTGTGTTATACTAGCAGCAGTGTCTAGAGACCCTCCCCTGTCTCATCAGTATCCTGTGTGTTATACTAGCAGCAGTGTCTAGAGACCCTCCCCTGTCTCATCAGTATCCTGTGTGTTATACTAGCAGCAGTGTCTAGAGACCCTCCCCTGTCTCATCAGTATCCTGTGTGTTATACTAGCAGCAGTGTCTAGAGACCCTCCCCTGTCCCATCAGTATCCTGTGTGTTATACTAGCAGCAGTGTCTAGAGACCCTCCCCTGTCTCATCAGTATCCTGTGGGTTATACTAGCAGCAGTGTCTAGTGACCCTCCCCTGTCTCATCAGTATCCTGTGTGTTATACTAGCAGCAGTGTCTAGTGACCCTCCCCTGTCCCATCAGTATCCTGTGTGTTATACTAGCAGCAGTGTCTAGTGGCCCTCCCCTGTCCCATCAGTATCCTGTGTGTTATACTAGCAGCAGTGTTTAGAGACCCTCCCCTGTCCCATCAGTATCCTGTGGACTATACTGGGAGACCCTACCCTGTCTCATCAGTATCCTGTGTGTTATACTAGCAGCAGTGTCTAGTGACCCTCCCCTGTCCCATCAGTATCCTGTGGACTATACTGGGAGACCCTCCCCTGTCCCATCAGTATCCTGTGTGTTATACTAGCAGCAGTGTCTAGTGACCCTCCCCTGTCTCATCAGTATCCTGTGTGTTATACTAGCAGCAGTGTCTAGTGACCCTCCCCTGTCTCATCAGTATCCTGTGGGTTATACTAGCAGCAGTGTCTAGTGACCCTCCCCTGTCTCATCAGTATAATGTGTGTTATACTAGCAGCAGTGTCTAGAGACCCTCCCCTGTCTCATCAGTATCATGTGTGTTATACTAGCAGCAGTGTCTAGAGACCCTCCCCTGTCCCATCAGTATCCTGTGGGTTATACTAGCAGCAGTGTCTAGAGACCCTCCCCTGTCTCATCAGTATCCTGTGTGTTATACTAGCAGCAGTGTCTAGAGACCCTCCCCTGTCTCATCAGTATCCTGTGTGTTATACTAGCAGCAGTGTCTAGAGACCCTCCCCTGTCTCATCAGTATCCTGTGTGTTATACTAGCAGCAGTGTCTAGAGACCCTCCCCTGTCTCATCAGTATCCTGTGTGTTATACTAGCAGCAGTGTCTAGTGACCCTCCCCTGTCTCATCAGTATCCTGTGTGTTATACTAGCATCAGTGTCTAGAGACCCTCCCCTGTCTCATCAGTATCCTGTGTGTTATACTAGCAGCAGTGTCTAGTGACCCTCCCCTGTCTCATCAGTATCCTGTGTGTTATACTAGCAGCAGTGTCTAGAGACCCTCCCCTGTCTCATCAGTATCCTGTGTGTTATACTAGCAGCAGTGTCTAGAGACCCTCCCCTGTCTCATCAGTATCCTGTGTGTTATACTAGCAGCAGTGTCTAGAGACCCTCCCCTGTCTCATCAGTATCCTGTGTGTTATACTAGCAGCAGTGTCTAGAGACCCTCCCCTGTCTCATCAGTATCCTGTGTGTTATACTAGCAGCAGTGTCTAGAGACCCTCCCCTGTCCCATCAGTATCCTGTGTGTTATACTAGCAGCAGTGTCTAGAGACCCTCCCCTGTCTCATCAGTATCCTGTGGGTTATACTAGCAGCAGTGTCTAGTGACCCTCCCCTGTCTCATCAGTATCCTGTGTGTTATACTAGCAGCAGTGTCTAGTGACCCTCCCCTGTCCCATCAGTATCCTGTGTGTTATACTAGCAGCAGTGTCTAGTGGCCCTCCCCTGTCCCATCAGTATCCTGTGTGTTATACTAGCAGCAGTGTTTAGAGACCCTCCCCTGTCCCATCAGTATCCTGTGGACTATACTGGGAGACCCTACCCTGTCTCATCAGTATCCTGTGTGTTATACTAGCAGCAGTGTCTAGTGACCCTCCCCTGTCCCATCAGTATCCTGTGGACTATACTGGGAGACCCTCCCCTGTCCCATCAGTATCCTGTGTGTTATACTAGCAGCAGTGTCTAGTGACCCTCCCCTGTCTCATCAGTATCCTGTGTGTTATACTAGCAGCAGTGTCTAGTGACCCTCCCCTGTCTCATCAGTATCCTGTGTGTTATACTAGCAGCAGTGTCTAGTGACCCTCCCCTGTCCCATCAGTATCCTGTGGGTTATACTAGCAGCAGTGTCTAGAGACCCTCCCCTGCCCCATCAGTATCCTGTGGGTTATACTAGCAGCAGTGTCTAGTGACCCTCCCCTGTCTCATCAGTATCCTGTGTGTTATACTAGCAGCAGTGTCTAGTGACCCTCCCCTGTCTCATCAGTATCCTGTGTGTTATACTAGCAGCAGTGTCTAGTGACCCTCCCCTGTCCCATCAGTATCCTGTGTGTTATACTAGCAGCAGTGCCTAGTGACCCTCCCCTGTCTCATCAGTATCCTGTGTGTTATACTAGCAGCAGTGTCTAGTGGCATTTGGACGCAACGTCACCTTCGAGTCAGTCCCATGTGGTCGAGAGACCGGTCTGAGACGACATATACCTTCTAGAAACGTCACAACCAGGGGCTTTGCCCCCGGTGAGGCTCTGTAAATTCCCAAATGACACGCAGGGACACCTTCCAGGGATAGTTTAACGTGAAGAATGCCCACCACTGCTTAACAAGCTCCTGTCAGGATGTCCCTCACAGAGAACTGAAAAGGAACAAGTACTTTAACTTGCCACTTATACGCATACAGCCCAGTCATGGAGGGAGACCTTGAATTCTAGCAGAAACATTCAGAGGTAAATCTCTAGCTCTCTGATTGGCCCTCCCAGGGCACATGGGACAACAGGTCCCTTCTAGCCACTCACCTGGACACATCTCACAGCCTGGTAAATTCAGGTGTCCCTGTCAGAGCTACGGGCCGTGGCCCAGTGGAGGGACCCTCTGCTATTGTCAGGGGGCTACCATGAGCTCGGTTGTATCCGCAAGGCAACTTGATTCGGAGGGTTATGGATACTGGTGCAGAGCGCACTGCATATCAATTACCCGAAGCTCCTAACGGTGTATCTGGCGATCAGGAGTTTCCTCCTTGCTTTTCTCGAGCCAGCTTTGTGCTGGTCACAACCGACAATATGGCTCTTGAGTGGCGAAGGGTGGTTATCTTCTTGCCGTCATCAAGGCCAGAAGAACCTTTTTGAATAAAATAAGTGTTTCCATTAGTATTGAACAGGACCATGAAGGCTATCAAATGTGTCACATACTGTAACAACTGTGTAGTTTATGCTTTGGACGTAGGCCCCAGATCATTAGGCCCCCGTTATTTTGTTGGGATCCCAGATCAATTTTAAGTGAGGCATCGTCTATATTCGTATCATTTTCACATCATATGCATATAAAAAGACGTGTCGCAAAGCATTTAACACCGGACTAGTGTGACACGTAGCTGGATATACACGACACAAGGCTCCTCTTGCTTGGTAAGCTACTCTGGCTCCCTCTAGTGGATATCCACTACACAAGGCCCCTCTTGCTTGGTAAGCTACTCTGGCTCCCCCTAGTGGATATACACTACACAAGGCTCCTCTTGCTTGGTAAGCTACTCTGGCTCCCCCTAGTGGATATCCACTACACAAGGCTCCTCTTGCTTGGTAAGCTACTCTGGCTCCCCCTAGTGGATATCCACTACACAAGGCTCCTCTTGCTTGGTAAGCTACTCTGGTTCCCCCTAGTGGATATCCACTACACAAGGCTCCTCTTGCTTGGTAAGCTACTCTGGCTCCCCCTAGTGGATATACACGACACAAGGCTCCTCTTGCTTGGTAAGCTACTCTGGCTCCCCCTAGTGGATATCCACGACACAAGGCTCCTCTTGCTTGGTAAGCTACTCTGGCTCCCCCTAGTGGATATACACGACACAAGGCTCCTCTTGCTTGGTAAGCTACTCTGGCTCCCCCTAGTGGATATCCACTACACAAGGCTCCTCTTGCTTGGTAAGCTACTCTGGCTCCCCCTAGTGGATATCCACTACACAAGGCTCCTCTTGCTTGGTAAGCTACTCTGGTTCCCCCTAGTGGATATCCACTACACAAGGCTCCTCTTGCTTGGTAAGCTACTCTGGCTCCCCCTAGTGGATATACACGACACAAGGCTCCTCTTGCTTGGTAAGCTACTCTGGCTCCCCCTAGTGGATATACACGACACAAGGCTCCTCTTGCTTGGTAAGCTACTCTGGCTCCCCCTAGTGGATATCCACTACACAAGGCTCCTCTTGCTTGGTAAGCTACTCTGGCTCCCCCTAGTGGATATCCACTACACAAGGCTCCTCTTGCTTGGTAAGCTACTCTGGCTCCCCCTAGTGGATATCCACTACACAAGGCTCCTCTTGCTTGGTAAGCTACTCTGGCTCCCCCTAGTGGATATCCACTACACAAGGCTCCTCTTGCTTGGTAAGCTACTCTGGCTCCCCCTAGTGGAAAGATTATGCGTTAGAACACAATATGGCCTCCATCTCCACTCTGACCCTCTGATCCTCTGGCCGGTTTCTAATATGATGTAATGACAATAGACATTTCATTAGTACCATGTCTTTACTGTGGATGATGATATGAGTGAATATATCATCACAGGAAAACAATGATTAGCTGTGTGTGAAAAGCGGTGTGTTTTATGCAGGATATACCATATAATCAGCCTGTAGAAACATCAGAGTCATACAGCCTAGAAAGATATACTGTATCTAAACCTTGTGAAGACTTACAGAAAACGTTTGACCTCTGTCATTGCCAACAAAGGGTATATAACAAGTATTGAGATAAACTTTTGTTATTGACCAAATATTTATTTTCCACCATAATTTGCAAATAAATTCATAAAAAATCCTACAATGTGATTTTCTGGATAAAAATAAATAAAGAAAATGTCTGTGATAGTTGAAGTGTACCTATGATGAAAACTACAGGCCTCTCTCATCTTTTTAAGTGGGAGAACTTGCACAATTGGTGGCTGATTAAATACTTTTTTGCCCCACTGTACATGCAGAGCCTTCGGAAAGTATTCAGACCCCTTTCCTTTTTCCACATTTTGTTACGTTACAGCCTTATTCTAAAATGGATTAAATAAAACATTTTCCTCATCAATCTACACACAATAACCCATAATGACAAAGAAAAACTTACATTTTTTTTGTGCAAAATTATTTAAAAAAAACAAACAGAAATACCATATTTACATAATTATTCAGACCCTTTGCTATGAGACTCTAAATTGAGCTCAAGTGAATCCTGTTTCCATTGATCATCCTTGAGATGTTTCTACAACTTGATTGGAGTTCACCTGTGGTAAATTCAATTGATTGGACATGATTTGGAAAGGTACACACCTGTCTATATAAAGGTCCCACAGTTGACAGTGCATGTCAGACCAAAAACCAAGCCATGATGTCAAAGGAATTGTCTGTAGAGAATGTAGAGATGTCCCTGAGAAACATCATATGGGCCATAGAAATACAATCTACCACAATTTACCAGTCAAATTGCCAGGTTTAAAGGTTCCAAGCTCGTTTTAAAGATTATACCTCTACGATATTAGTACCAGTTTATTATATACTGCTGCTGTCTGTGTAGTGCTTTGTTATTATATTACACCAATCAATGATGATGATGATGGGTCTGTTGATAGGATGATGGGTCTGTTGATAGGATGATGATGGGTCTGTTGATAGGATGATGGGTCTGTTGATAGGATGGTGGGTCTGTTGATAGGATGATGGGTCTGTTGATAGGATGATGGGTCTGTTGATAGGATGATGGGTCTGTTGATAGGATGATGGGTCTGTTGATAGGATGATGGGTCTGTTGATAGGAGGATGGGTCTGTTGATAGGATGATGGGTCTGTTGATAGGATGATGATGGGTCTGTTGATAGGATGATGATGGGTCTGTTGATAGGATGATGGGTCTGTTGATAGGATGATGGGTCGGTTGATAGAATGATGGGTCTGTTGATAGGATGATGGGTCTGTTGATAGGATGATGGGTCTGTTGATAGGATGATGGGTCTGTTGATAGGATGATGGGTCTGTTGATAGGATGATGTGTCTGTTGATAGAATGATGGGTCTGTTGATAGGATGATGGGTCTGTTGATAGAATGATGGGTCTGTTGATAGGATGATGGGTCTGTTGATAGGATGATGATGGGTCTGTTGATAGGATGATGGGTCTGTTGATAGGATGATGGGTCTGTTGATAGGATGATGGGTCTGTTGATAGAATGATGGGTCTGTTGATATGATGATGGGTCTGTTGATATGATTTATTTTCTTCTCCAGTTGGTTGCGGGAGGACAGTTCAGAGTCCTCAAAGTTCCCCTGGGCTTCATCAAAGCTCTAGAATGGGTAAGTTGTCCTCTCTCTCTGTCTGTCTGTCTGTCTGTCTGTCTGTCTGTCTGTCTGTCTGTCTGTCTGTCTGTCTGTCTGTCTCTCGCTCTTAGGGTTAGGGGTTTGGGTTAGGGGTTAGGGGTTAGGGTTAGGGTTAGGGGTTTGGGTTAGGGTTAGGGTTAGGGTTAGGGTTAGGGTTAGGGGTTAGGTTCATTTCCATATAGCCATTGTTTAAACGGAAACCAGTTCCTGAAGTGCATGAGCCGATGAGACGGGACAGTGAGAGAGCATCGCAGCCAACAAGAAGAATTCACTGACCGACTTGACCTGCCTGTCTTTACTGTCACAAAATCACTATGTAAAATGAATCTGATTAGTCTGTTCTCAACATTATATCAATAGGTACACAACAATATGTATGGTGTAATGCCATTGGAAGGTTGGGAGCTTGATCCCCCAGCTGAGTCATACCACAGTAAAATGTAAAGCCAAGACTACTTAGTTATATCACATGTCATGTGTGTATCGCTAGACTCGCAAACAGCCCTATTTCAGTGGTATTCTAGAGTAGGAAACAGCCCTATTTCAGTGGTATTCTAGAGTAACAATCAGCCCTATTTCAGTGGTGTTCTAGAGTAGCAAACAGCTCTATTTCAGTGGTATTCTAGAGTAGCAAACAGCCCTATTTCAGTGGTATTCTAGAGTAGGAAACAGCCCTATTTCAGTGGTATTCTAGAGTAGGAAACAGCCCTA
This sequence comes from Salvelinus alpinus, assembly GCF_045679555.1. NCBI lineage: Eukaryota > Metazoa > Chordata > Actinopteri > Salmoniformes > Salmonidae > Salvelinus > Salvelinus alpinus. The sequence goes on along the minus strand of NC_092102.1, from coordinate 51,602,076 downwards.
TTTCAGTGGTATTCTAGAGTAGCAAACAGCTCTATTTCAGTGGTGTTCTAGAGTAGCAAACAGCTCTATTTCAGTGGTATTCTAGAGTAGCAAACAGCCCTATTTCAGTGGTGTTCTAGAGTAGCAAACAGCTCTATTTCAGTGGTATTCTAGAGTAGCAAACAGCCCTATTTCAGTGGTATTCTAGAGTAGGAAACAGCCCTATTTCAGTGGTATTCTAGAGTAGGAAACAGCCCTATTTCAGTGGTATTCTAGAGTAGCAAACAGCCCTATTTCAGTGGTATTCTAGAGTAACAAACAGCCCTATTTCAGTGGTATTCTAGAGTAACAAACAGCCCTATTTTAGTGGTGTTCTAGAGTAGCAAACAGCCCTATTTTAGTGGTGTTCTAGAGTAGCAAACAGCCCTATTTTAGTGGTATTCTAGAGTAGCAAACAGCCCTATTTCAGTGGTATTCTAGAGTAACAAACAGCCCTATTTCAGTGGTATTCTAGAGTAGCAAACAGCCCTATTTCAGTGGTATTCTAGAGTAACAAACAGCCCTATTTCAGTGGTATTCTAGAGTAACAAACAGCCCTATTTCAGTGGTATTCTAGAGTAGGAAACAGCCCTATTTCAGTGGTATTCTAGAGTAACAAACAGCCCTATTTCAGTGGTATTCTAGAGTAGCAAACAGCCCTATTTCAGCGGTATTCTAGAGTAACAAACAGCCCTATTTCAGCGGTATTCTAGAGTAGCAAACAGCCCTATTTCAGTGGTATTCTAGAGTAACAAACAGCCCTATTTCAGTGGTATTCTAGAGTAGCAAACAGCCCTATTTCAGTGGTATTCTAGAGTAACAAACAGCCCTATTTCAGCGGTATTCTAGAGTAGCAAACAGCCCTATTTCAGTGGTATTCTAGAGTAACAAACAGCCCTATTTCAGTGGTATTCTAGAGTAGGAAACAGCCCTATTTCAGTGGTATTCTAGAGTAACAAACAGCCCTATTTCAGTGGTATTCTAGAGTGGGAAACAGCCCTATTTCAGTGGTATTCTAGAGTAACAAACAGCCCTATTTCAGCGGTATTCTAGAGTAGCAAACAGCCCTATTTCAGTGGTATTCTAGAGTAGCAAACAGCCCTATTTCAGTGGTTTTCTAGAGTAACAAACAGCCATATTTCAGTGGTTTTCTAGAGTAACAAACAGCCCTATTTCAGTGGTATTCTAGAGTAGCAAACAGCCCTATTTCAGTGGTATTCTAGAGTAACAAACAGCCCTATTTCAGTGGTATTCTAGAGTAGCAAACAGCCCTATTTCAGTGGTATTCTAGAGTAGCAAACAGCCCTATTTCAGTGGTATTCTAGATTAGCAAACAGCCCTATTTCAGTGGTATTCTAGAGTAGGAAACAGCCCTATTTCAGTGGTATTCTAGAGTAGCAAACAGCCCTATTTCAGTGGTTTTCTAGAGTAACAAACAGCCCTATTTCAGTGGTATTCTAGAGTAACAAACAGCCCTATTTCAGTGGTATTCTAGAGTAGGAAACAGCCCTATTTCAGTGGTATTCTAGAGTAACAAACAGCCCTATTTCAGTGGTATTCTAGAGTAACAAACAGCCCTATTTCAGTGGTATTCTAGAGTAGCAAACAGCCCTATTTCAGTGGTATTCTAGAGTAGCAAACAGCCCTATTTCAGTGGTATTCTAGAGTAGCAAACAGCCCTATTTCAGTGGTATTCTAGAGTAGCAAACAGCCCTATTTCAGTGGTTTTCTAGAGTAACAAACAGCCCTATTTCAGTGGTTTTCTAGAGTAACAAACAGCCCTATTTCAGTGGTATTCTAGAGTAGCAAACAGCCCTATTTCAGTGGTATTCTAGAGTAGCAAACAGCCCTATTTCAGTGGTATTCTAGAGTAGCAAACAGCCCTATTTCAGTGGTATTCTAGATTAGCAAACAGCCCTATTTCAGTGATATTCTAGAGTAACAAACAGCCCTATTTCAGTGGTATTCTAGAGTAGCAAACAGCCCTATTTCAGTGGTATTCTAGAGTAGCAAACAGCCCTATTTCAGTGGTATTCTAGAGTAGGAAACAGCCCTATTTCAGTGGTATTCTAGAGTAGCAAACAGCCCTATTTCAGTGGTTTTCTAGAGTAACAAACAGCCCTATTTCAGTGGTATTCTAGAGTAACAAACAGCCCTATTTCAGTGGTATTCTAGAGTAGGAAACAGCCCTATTTCAGTGGTATTCTAGAGTAGGAAACAGCCCTATTTCAGTGGTATTCTAGAGTAGCAAACAGCCCTATTTCAGTGGTATTCTAGAGTAACAAACAGCCCTATTTCAGTGGTATTCTAGAGTAACAAACAGCCCTATTTCAGTGGTAGTCTAGAGTAACAAACAGCCCTATTTCAGTGGTATTCTAGAGTAACAAACAGCCCTATTTCAGTGGTATTCTAGAGTAACAAACAGCCCTATTTCAGTGGTATTCTAGAGTAGCAAACAGCCCTATTTCAGTGGTATTCTAGAGTAACAAACAGCTCTATTTCAGTGGTATTCTAGAGTAGCAAACAGCCCTATTTCAGTGGTATTCTAGAGTAGGAAACAGCCCTATTTCAGTGGTATTCTAGAGTAACAAACAGCCCTATTTCAGTGGTATTCTAGAGTAACAAACAGCACTATTTCAGTGGTATTCTAGAGTAACAAACAGCCCTATTTCAGTGGTATTCTAGAGTAGCAAACAGCCCTATTTCAGTGGTATTCTAGAGTAACAAACAGCACTATTTCAGTGGTATTCTAGAGTAACAAACAGCCCTATTTCAGTGGTATTCTAGAGTAACAAACAGCCCTATTTCAGTGGTATTCTAGAGTAACAAACAGCCCTATTTCAGTGGTATTCTAGAGTAACAAACAGCCCTATTTCAGTGGTATTCTAGAGTAACAAACAGCCCTATTTCAGTGGTATTCTAGAGTAGGAAACAGCCCTATTTCAGTGGTATTCTAGAGTAACAAACAGCCCTATTTCAGTGGTATTCTAGAGTAGCAAACAGCCCTATTTCAGTGGTATTCTAGAGTAGCAAACAGCCCTATTTCAGTGGTATTCTAGAGTAGGAAACAGCCCTATTTCAGTGGTATTCTAGAGTAACAAACAGCCCTATTTCAGTGGTATTCTAGAGTAACAAACAGCTCTATTTCAGTGGTATTCTAGAGTAGCAAACAGCCCTATTTCAGTGGTATTCTAGAGTAGGAAACAGCCCTATTTCAGTGGTATTCTAGAGTAACAAACAGCCCTATTTTAGTGGTATTCTAGAGTAACAAACAGCACTATTTCAGTGGTATTCTAGAGTAACAAACAGCCCTATTTCAGTGGTATTCTAGAGTAGCAAACAGCCCTATTTCAGTGGTATTCTAGAGTAACAAACAGCACTATTTCAGTGGTATTCTAGAGTAACAAACAGCCCTATTTCAGTGGTATTCTAGAGTAACAAACAGCCCTATTTCAGTGGTATTCTAGAGTAACAAACAGCCCTATTTCAGTGGTATTCTAGAGTAACAAACAGCCCTATTTCAGTGGTATTCTAGAGTAACAAACAGCCCTATTTCAGTGGTATTCTAGAGTAGCAAACAGCCCTATTTCAGTGGTATTCTAGAGTAGGAAACAGCCCTATTTCAGTGGTATTCTAGAGTAGCAAACAGCCCTATTTCAGTGGTATTCTAGAGTAGCAAACAGCCCTATTTCAGTGGTGTTCTAGAGTAGGAAACAGCCCTATTTCAGTGGTATTCTCCTACTGCAGTGATTCGCCAACCAGGGCTGCTAGAACCCTCTACTATGTACTATGGAACCAGCCCTCACACAAAACAGGAGACAAACTATCCTCGTGAGAGATTCACATCTACGTCCATCACAACTGACAAACTGAAAGTTTAAAGCAAAAAACAAAACAAAAAACAATTGAAAGGCAACACCATGGGACCTCTCCTCCTACAACGCATGGGGACAGCAGTACACTTCAGATCCACTTCTGTCTTACCTGTAGATGTGCTTTTTCAAAATGTAATTTAACCGTAACAACAACAACATGACGGCGAGAGTAATGGCGACATCTGGTGGCCACGGTGAGTCATGACACCGTGCCCAGGTCATCACAGTCTGTCCAGAGATTACGACAACAGTACCAGCTAGATAACTCTGGTGATACACATCAACACCAAGATAATCAATGACTACAGTTTGGTATCCAAACAGACCGTTTCACCGTTTTGTGTGTATTCTATGTGACATAGATTCTGAAAGCAGAAAACAGTGGGATTAGATGGGTAGCAGCAGCTGGAAGGCTACTTCAATAGGACGGCCGGTGAGATTATTGTGTTCGTTGTCGCTTGGAGTCGTGAGTGGCCCCCCAGGCTGTTGCCCCTCCCACACACACATACACACACACGCACACACACACACGCACACACAAACGCACAGACACACACAGACACACAGATGCGTGCCCAGTGGGTTGAGGTGCCCAGTGGGTTGAGGTGCCCAGTGGGGTTGAGGTGCCCAGAGGGTTGAGGTAACCAGTGGGGTTGAGGTAACCAGTGGGGTTGATGTGCCCAGTGGGTTGAGGTGCCCAGTGGGGTTGAGGTTCCCAGTGGGTTGAGGTGACCAGTGGGGTTGAGGTGCCCAGTGGGGTTGAGGTGCCCAGTGGGGTTGAGGTGCCCAGAGGGTTGAGGTGCCCAGTGGGGTTGAGGTGCCCAGTGGGTTGAGGTGCCCAGTGGGGTTGAGGTGCCCAGTGGGTTGAGGTGCCCAGTGGGTTGAGGTGCCCAGTGGGTTGAGATGCCTAGTGGGTTGAGGTGCCCAGTGGGGTTGAGGTGCCCAGTGGGGTTGAGGTGCCCAGTGGGGTTGAGGTGCCCAGTGGGGTTGAGATGCCCAGTGGGGTTGAGGTGCCCAGAGGGGTTGAGGTGCCCAGAGGGGTTGAGGTGCCCAGTGGGTGGAGGTGCCCAGTGGGTGGAGGTGCCCAGTGGGTGGAGGTGCCCAGTGGGTGGAGGTGCCCAGTGGGATTGAGGTGCCCAGTGGGTTGAGGTGCCCAGTGGGGTTGAGGTGCCCAGTGGGTTGAGGTGCCCAGAGGGGTTGAGGTGCCCAGAGGGGTTGAGGTGCCCAGTGGGTTGAGGTGCCCAGTGAGGTGCCCAGTGGGGTTGAGGTGCCCAGTGGGGTTGAGGTGCCCAGTGGGTTGAGGTGCCCAGTGGGGTTGAGGTGCCCAGTGGGTTGAGGTGCCCAGTGGTGTTGAGGTGCCCAGTGGGGTAGAGGTGCCCAGTGGGTTGAGGTGCCCAGTGGGGTTGAGGTGCCCAGAGGGGTTGAGGTGCCCAGAGGGGTTGAGGTGCCCAGTGGGGTCGAGGTGCCCAGTGGGTTCGAGGTGCCCAGTGGGTTCGAGGTGCCCAGTGGGGTTGAGGTGCCCAGTGGGGTTGAGGTGCCCAGTGGGTTGAGGTGCCCAGTGGGGTTGAGGTGCCCAGTGGGGTTGAGGTGCCCAGTGGGTTGAGGTGCCCAGTGGGTTGAGGTGCCCAGTGGGTTGAGGTGCCCAGTGGGGTTGAGGTGCCCAGTGGGGTTGAGGTGCCCAGTGGGTTGAGGTGCCCAGTGGGGTTGAGGTGCCTATGAGGCTGCCCATGTTTATGGATTTAGGGTTGTACCTGGTGGGTTCCTTGATAATTTGTGTGAGATTGAGGGCATCTAGCTTAGATTGTCGGCCGGCTATCCCAGTTTAAGTCACCTAACAGAACGAACTCTGAAGATAGATGGGGGGGCAATCAATTCACATATGGTGTCCAGGGCACAGCTGGGAGCGGCATCAGTGAGAGACTTATTTCTGGAGAGATTCATTTTTAAAATTAGAAGCTCAAACTGTTTGGGCACAGACCTGGAAAGTATGACAGAACTTTGCAGGCTGTCTCTGCAGTAGATTGCAACTCCTCCCCCTTTGGCAGTTCTATCTTGACGGAAAATGTTGTAGTTGGGGATGGAAATCTCAGAATTGTTGGTGGCCTTCCTAAGCCAGGATTCAGACATGGCAAGGACATCCGGGTTGGCAGAGTGTGCTAAAGCAGTGAGTAAAACAAACTTAGTGTGCTGACAAACTGCCTGGGAGCTTCTCAGTGGTGAAACTCCTCCTCCTTCAATCAGTGGTGAACCAGGTGGAACAAATCTTCCAGGCAATCAGGGCGTGCCAGCACCTGGCTCTGCTGTTGTCTTTAGACCGCAGTGAAAGGAGCATTTATAACACCACAAGACCAAGGAAACTTCATCTTTGTGATCAAGGTGACTGTGCAAGTCCAAGCCCTCCACAAAACTGTGAAAGACAGCCGGTAAGCGCCATGCTTGACTATACTGACTTAAGCAGTGCACTGCTAATGATACTCTGGAAAACACAGACTCTTAACTCTTAACTTTGATAGGACTTTTGCAGTGGTATTTATAACTTCAAATGTTGTTTGTGGGGTATAAAGGAAAAGTAAGAAGAGCCAAATTCATTGTTGACAAAGAACTTGTTTGAAATGGTTAAAAGTAATTTAAACTTTGTAGAAATCTTAGTAAACCAAGTTCTTAATTCAGTAACAAATGTATAGTCTAAAAAATCTTTGGCTAAAAAATGTAAGATTTGTCTGCTTAAAACTACTGATTAGAAAATAAATGTAAATTTTTACTACAAAAAATATTTTGAATGTATTTGGCTAAAATGCAAATTTAGAGAAAATATACTGATTCTGCTCATTTGATTAAAAATGGTGGGTTTCTATTTTGGGAAACATTTGCTTAAAAGTGGAAACCTTGTGTTTTATGGTGGCAGAAATGTGTTTATCTGGGGTGAATGTGGATAATTTTGTGTATTTGATTGGGCTGTCAACTCAAATAGTAACTTGTATTTGTCATCTCTTTTTTGAGGTTTTTCACCTGTTTACTGCCAACCAAAGAATGGTAAATAAAAGACAAACAACTGATTCCATGGCTGTTTATTGAGTGAAATCCAGTTAAAATCTTCATGTGGAGGGACTGTCCTTTTCAAGTGGGGAATTGCACAAGAAAGAGGTCAACTTGACACTTAGGGAAGAGGCTTCTGATGTTAACATGCATGAAACCAAGGCTTTTAATGTTACAGAAGTCAACAAATGAGAGCGCCTGGAGACACACAGGGCCTGAATTAACCTCTACATCCCCCGAGGAACAGAGGAGGAGTAGGATGAGGGTACGGCTAAAGGATATAAGAACTGGTCGTCTAGTGCGTTGGGGACAGAGAATAAACGGAACAGATTTCTGGGCGTGGTAGGATAGATTCAGGGCATAATGTACAGACAGGGGTATGGTAGGGTGTGGGTACAGTGGACGTAAACCTAGGCATTGAGTGATGATAAGAGAGGTTGCATCTCTGGATGCAGTAGTAATGCTAGGTGAACATTATTCAAGGCATATTGACATTAGAGAGAGACATAAAGCGAGGCATAAAGCAATCCCAGGTGTTGATTGGGAGAGCTAGCTAAGACAACAACAGGTAAGACAACAACAACAGGTAAATGGCGATGAATGGGCAGAGAGGGTCAGTTAACTACACACAGGGCCTGAATTCGAGGCAGGGTCCGACAGAAACAAATCAAACAAAATGGAGTACCGTGATTAATGAACAGTCCAGCAGGCCTCGGCTATGTAGCCAAGTGATCATAGGGTCCAGTGAACAGCAATAGATGAAACAGGGAAGCTGTTGGGTAGTCGTTACTACGCTAGCAAGCGGGGGACACAGCGTTCATAAAGTTAGCAGGCCGGGGCTAGCAGAAGCTTCTTCACCGACATCCGACAAAGGCCGGTTGAGGACACATTGAGGACACTTTGTTGACACAGGCTCCGTGTCAACAAAGGGTCCAGGCCAATTGGCAAAAGAGGTATTGTAGCTGGACTAATTTTGTTTGCTAGCTGGGAGATGCTTCTGGCTCGAGGCTAACTGGTGCTAGCTTCGGGACAAGGGCGTTAGCCACTATAGCCACTCAGTAGCAGCTAGCTAGCTGCGATGATCCGATGCAATCCGGTGATGTAGTGGCTTCTAGTCGTGTTAGTGAAGAGTCTGGGAGGCATCAGCTGTGTAGCCGAGTGAACGTAGGGTCCACTGAGCAGGCTGGGAGATGGGCCTGGCTCAAGGCTAGCGTCGAGGCTGGGCCACTCGGTAGCAGCTAGCTAGCTGCGATTATCTGGTGTAATGGTCCAGAGCTTACGGCAGGAATACGGTGATGTAGTGGAGAAAAACAGTCCGATATGCTCAGGGTTGATATCGCGCTGTGCAGACTGGCAGGTGTTATCCAGGCTAAAAGCGGATGGTGTCTGAGCTAAAGGTAAAGGCCGCAGTGGCTAACAATGACTAAATAGCTAGTAGCTAATTAGCTGATTACCATCTGGTGGCTAGCTTCTGATGGAAGTTCTAGCTATAAGGTCTAAAAATAGCAGATCCGTAACACATTGGGTGAGACAGGTTGCCGGAAGGTATATTTAATTTAAAAATGGAAAAGAGATTGAAAATATATTGAAATATATACAAAAAAAGACAACAAAAAAAAAATATTTACACGGGACAACGACAAAGCACGTCTGCACTGCTACGCCATCTTGGATTGTACGTTACACCGAGGCCTGTACTCTGGAGCGGGATCCATTTGGAGGTGGAGGGTCCGCTATGGTCGGGGGCAGTGTGTCACAGCATCATCGGACTGAGCTTGTTGTCATTGCAGGCAATCTCAACGCTGTGTGTTACAGGGAAGACATCCTCCTCCCTCATGTGGTACCCTTCCTGCAGGCTCATCCTGACATAACCCTCCAGCATGACAATGCCACCAGCCATTCTGCTTGTTCTGTGCGGGATTTCCTGCAAGACAGGAATGTCAGTGTTCTGCCATGGCCAGCGAAGAGCCCGGATCTCAATCCTATTGACCACGCCTGGGACCTGTTGGATCGGAGGGTGAGGGCAAGGGCCATTCCCCCCAGAAATGTCCGGGAACTTGCAGGTGCCTTGGTGGAAGAGTGGGATAACATCTCACAGCAAGAACTGGCAAATCTGGTGCAGTCCATGAGGAGGAGATGCACTGCAGTACTTAATGCAGCTGGTGGCCACACCAGATACTGACTGTTACTTTTTCCATTTCTGTTAGTCACATGTCTGTGGAACTTGTTCAGTTTATGTCTCAGTTGTTGAATCTTGTTATGTTCATACAAATATTTACACATGTTAAGTTTTCTGAAAATAAACGCAGTTGACAGTGAGAAGATGTTCATTTTCTGAGTTTAGGTTAGGGTCAAAGTGAAAGAGATAGTTGTAGTATTTTAACTCGTGAAGGTCTGTTTTTTTGTGTTGTGTGGTGTTGTTGAGCCCTTGTTTGTGAGATTTATTGTCAATTAGTCAACCATAACTTTCAAATGAATTTACTAGTGTGTTGAACTTGGAGAGTGTTAACTTGGCTTTCACACTGCACATATCAGTCCCTCAATGTCTCTAAGTGTTGAAATCATACTGTCATTATTAATTATCCTGGCCCTGTGTTATTCTTCTCTTCCCTCCTCTCCTATCCTCTTCTTCTCTCTTTTCTTCTCTTCCCTCCTCTCCTCTCCTCTTATTCTCTCTCCTCTCCTCTCCTCTCCTCTTCTTCTCTCTTCCCTCTCCTCTCCTCTCCTATCCTATCCTCTTCTTCTCTCTTCTCTTCCCTCCTCTCCTCTCCTCTTCTTCTCTTTTCTCTTCCCTCTCCTCTCCTCTCCTCTTCTTCTCTCTTCTCTTCCCTCCTCTCCTATCCTCTTCTTCTCTCTTCTCTTCTCTTCCCTCTCCTCTCCTCTCCTCTCCTCTCCTCTTCTTCTCTCTTCTCTCCTTTCCTGCAGATCTTTGCCATCTTTGCATTCTCAACATGTGGGAGTTACTCCGGGATGTTCAAGATGAGTGTGGAATGTAAAAACAGGACCGAGAGCGACCTGAGTATAGAGGTGGAATTCGAGTATCCTTTCAGGTTAGTCAAAGGTCTCTCTGTCCTCTCTTTTGACCAGGACCAAGACTGTTATGGCCTGCTGAGTTATAGACTCAAGGAGCTAACACAAGTCTTTAGCTCCAAGGCAAAGGTTATTCATCACGCGAGTATGGTTAATGGAACTTCCTCCAATACACTATTCCATATCACAAGGTTTGTGACTACCCTCCTGCTCCTCTCTTTTTTCAGGCTTCATCAAGAATACTTTGACGCCCCGACCTGCAAGGGGGGCCCCCCTGAGCGTCTCTTCCTGGTCGGTGACTACTCTTCCTCAGCAGAGTTCTTCGTCACCATCGGTGTGTTTGCCTTCCTCTACTCCATGGCTGCCCTCAGCGTCTACGTCTTTGCCCTGGAGAAGTACCGGGAGAACAACAAGGGACCACTCATCGTAAGTGGGGGAGGGTCTCAAGGGAATAGTGTGTGCAGGCATGTGCACAGATAAGTGTCAACCTGCTGCCCCTTGTCCCCGAGCTGCTGCCCCTTGTCCCCGAGCTGCTGCCCCTTGTCCCCGAGCTGCTGCCCCTTGTTCCCGAGCTGCTGCCCCTTGTTCCCGACCTGCTGCCCCTTGTCCCCGAGCTGCTGCCCCTTGTCCCCGAGCTGCTGCCCCTTGTCCCCGAGCTGCTGCCCCTTGTTCCCGAGCTGCTGCCCCGAGTCCCCGAGCTGATGCCCCTTGTTCCCGACCTGCTGCCCCTTGTCCCTGAGCTGCTGCCCCTTGCACTCACACTCACCAGGTGCCATTTTGGGTGGTGGTATGCATTTTGTGAAAATATATATACTGACAAAAATATATAAACGCAACAGTGTTGGTCTCATGTTTCATGAGCTGAAATAAAATATTCCAGAAATGTTCCATAGGCACAAAAAAGCTTATTTCTCTAAAATGTTGTTGCACAAATTTGTTTACATCCCTGTTAGTGAGCATTTCTCTTTTGCCAAGATATTCCATCCATCTGACAGGTGTGGCATATCAAGTATCTGATTAAACAGCATGATCATTACACAGGTGCACCTTGTGCTGGGAACAATAATAGGCCACTCTAAAATGTGCAGTTTTGTCACACAACACAATGCCACAGATGTCTCAAGTTGAGGGAGCGTGCAATTGGCATGCTGACTGCAGGAATGTCCACCAGAGCTGTTGCCAGAGAATTTAATGTTAATTTCTCTACCATAAGCCGCCTCCAATGTTAGTTTAGAGAATTTGGCCCAGGACCTCCACATCGGGCTTCTTCACCTGCGGATCATCTGAAACCAGCTTCCCGGACAGCTGATGAAACTGTGGGTTTTCACAACCGAAGAATTTCTGCAGAAACTTCCAGAAACAGACACAGGGAAGCTCATCTGTGTGCTCGTCGTCCTCACCAGGGTCGTGACCTGACCGCAGCTCGGCGTTGTAACCAAATTCAGTGGGCAAATGCCCACCTTCGATGGCCACTGGCACGCTGGAGAAGTTTGCTCTTCAACTGTACCGGGCAAACAGCAGACGTTGTATGGCGTCGTGTGGGTGAGCGGTTTGCTGATGTCAGCGTTGTGAACAGAGAGCCGCGTGGTGGTGGTGGTGGTGGGGTTATGGTATAGGCCACAGGAGGTTGGTGGCATCTTAATTGGGGAGAACGGGCTCGTGGTAATGACTGGAGCGGAATAGTTGGAATGGTATCAAATACATCAAACACATTGGTTTCCATGGTTTCCAGGTGTTTGATACCGTTCCATTTGCTCCGTTCCGGATATTATTATGAGCCGTCCTCAGCCTCCTCTGGTATGGGCAGGCATAAGCTACGGACAATTCACACAATTGCATTTTATCGATGGCCATTTTTAATGCACAGAGAAACCGTGACGAGATCCTGAGGCCCATTGTCGTGCCATTCATCCCGCCGCCATCATCTCATGTTTCAGCGTAATAATGAACGGCTCCATGTCGCAAGGATCTGTGTACACAATTCCTGGATGCTGAAAATGTCTCAGTTCTTCCATGGCCTGAATACTCACCAGATATGTCACCCATTGAGCATGTTTGGGATGCTCCGGATCGACGTGTACGACAGTGTGTTCCAGTTCCCGCCAATATCCAGCAACTTCGCACAGCCATTGAAGAGGAGAGGAACAACATTCCACAGGCCACAATCAACAGCCTGATCAACTCTATGTGAAGGAGATGTGTCGTGCTGCATGATGGGGTCACACCAGATACTGACTGGTTTTCTGATCCATGCCCCTACCTTTTTATTAAAGGTATCTGTGACTAACATATGAATATCTGTATTCCCAGTCATGTGAAATCCATAGATTAGGGCCTAATGAGTTTATTTCAATTAATTGATTTCCTTATATGAAATGTAACTGTTGCATGTTGCAGTTATATTTGTGTTCAGTGTATATACAGTTTTTGACGTTATTGTTCTGAACCTACGGCAAGTCGCCGTAACATCGTCAAGTTCGCCACCTCCTACCCCACCCCATCCGTTGGTTGATAGCGCCTGTTGGTCTGCCCTGTACGGACTTTCCTCGCCCAGTTTTGCCTGTTTCTCAGTCGGCCCTGTACGGAGGCTGATACGCCCAGCAGACTCAACTCCATCCCCTCTTCAGTCGAGAGTTGTACATATGTGTCAGGGCAGCGTCAACACAGGTAGTGGAGACCTTAGCTAACCACTATATAGTTAAAAATAAATAGGCCTATGATCATTCCAAGTAGAGGTAGTTAGTACGTTATGAATTTCGATGGGGCCGGTGGGTGCCCTTTTTTCATCTTAAACACATGCCTGCTGAAAGGTCTGTGGCCTTCTGCCATCTATCTTAACAGTTGACACCATTTTATCATTTGACACCTTCCCAGGCTTCCTGTGTGTTGTAATTCACTAGAGGGTCTGATGTCATAGCCTGCATAGCTCTAGAATGATAACGGTGGCCATCTTGGTCAGGTGTTCTATAGAGGATCTGATGTCATATACCTGCATAGCTCTAGAATGATAACGGTGGCCTTCTTGGTCAGGTGTTCTATAGAGGATCTGATGTCATATACCTGCATAGCTCTAGAATGATAACGGTGGCCATCTTGGTCAGGTGTTCTATAGAGGATCTGATGTCATAGACCTGCATAGCTCTAGAATGATGTTGGTAGCCATCTTGGTCAGGTGTTCTATAGAGGGTCTGATGTCATAGACCTGCATAGCTCTAGAAGGATAACGGTGGCCATCTTGGTCAGGTGTTCTATAGAGGGTCTGATGTCATAGACCTGCATAGCTCTAGAATGATAACGGTGGCCATTTTGGTCAGGTGTTCTATAGAGGGTCTGATGTCATAGACCTGCATAGCTCTAGAATGATAACGGTGGCCATCTTGGTCAGGTGTTCTATAGAGGATCTGATGTCATAGACCTGCATAGCTCTAGAATGATGTTGGTAGCCATCTTGGTCAAGTGTTCTATAGAGGATCTGATGTCATAGACCTGCATAGCTCTAGAATGATAACGGTGGCCATCTTGGTCAGGTGTTCTATAGAGGATCTGATGTCATAGACCTGCATACCTCTAGAATGATGTTGGTAGCCATCTTGGTCAGGTGTTCTATAGAGGATCTGATGTCATAGACCTGCATAGCTCTAGAATGATAACGGTGGCCATCTTGGTCAGGTGTTCTATAGAGGATCTGATGTCATAGACCTGCATAGCTCTAGAAGGATAACGGTGGCCATCTTGGTCAGGTGTTCTATAGAGGATCTGATGTCATAGACCTGCATACCTCTAGAATGATGTTGGTAGCCATCTTGGTCAGGTGTTCTATAGAGGATCTGATGTCATAGACCTGCATACCTCTAGAATGATGTTGGTAGCCATCTTGGTCAGGTGTTCTATAGAGGATCTGATGTCATAGACCTGCATAGCTCTAGAATGATAACGGTGGCCATCTTGGTCAGGTGTTCTATAGAGGATCTGATGTCATAGACCTGCATAGCTCTAGAATGATGTTGGTAGCCATCTTGGTCAGGTGTTCTATAGAGGATCTGATGTCATAGACCTGCATAGCTCTAGAATGATAACGGTGGCCATCTTGGTCAGGTGTTCTATAGAGGATCTGATGTCATAGACCTGCAAAGCTCTAGAAGGATGTTGGTAGCCATCTTGGTCAGGTGTTCTATAGAGGGTCTGATGTCATAGACCTGCATAGCTCTAGAAGGATAACGGTGGCCATCTTGGTCAGGTGTTCAAAGAGGATCTGATGTCATAGACCTGCATAGCTCTAGAATGATAACGGTGGCCATCTTGGTCAGGTGTTCTATAGAGGATCTGATGTCATAGACCTGCATAGCTCTAGAATGATAACGGTGGCCATCTTGGTCAGGTGTTCTATAGAGGATCTGATGTCATAGACCTGCATAGCTCTAGAATGATAACGGTGGCCATCTTGGTCAGGTGTTCTATAGAGGATCTGATGTCATAGACCTGCATAGCTCTAGAATGATAACGGTGGCCATCTTGGTCAGGTGTTCTATAGAGGATCTGATGTCATAGACCTGCATAGCTCTAGAATGATGTTGGTAGCCATCTTGGTCAGGTGTTCTATAGAGGATCTGATGTCATAGACCTGCATAGCTCTAGAATGATAACGGTGGCCATCTTGGTCAGGTGTTCTATAGAGGATCTGATGTCATAGACCTGCATAGCTCTAGAATGATGTTGGTAGCCATCTTGGTCAGGTGTTCTATAGAGGATCTGATGTCATAGACCTGCATAGCTCTAGAAGGATAACGGTGGCCATCTTGGTCAGGTGTTCTATAGAGGATCTGATGTCATAGACCTGCATAGCTCTAGAATGATGTTGGTAGCCATCTTGGTCAGGTGTTCTATAGAGGATCTGATGTCATAGACCTGCATAGCTCTAGAATGATAACGGTGGCCATCTTGGTCAGGTGTTCAATAGAGGATCTGATGTCATAGACCTGCATAGCTCTAGAATGATGTTGGTAGCCATCTTGGTCAGGTGTTCTATAGAGGATCTGATGTCATAGACCTGCATAGCTCTAGAATGATAACGGTGGCCATCTTGGTCAGGTGTTCTATAGAGGATCTGATGTCATAGACCTGCAAAGCTCTAGAAGGATGTTGGTAGCCATCTTGGTCAGGTGTTCTATAGAGGGTCTGATGTCATAGACCTGCATAGCTCTAGAAGGATAACGGTGGCCATCTTGGTCAGGTGTTCTATAGAGGATCTGATGTCATAGACCTGCATAGCTCTAGAATGATAACGGTGGCCATCTTGGTCAGGTGTTCTATAGAGGATCTGATGTCATAGACCTGCATAGCTCTAGAATGATAACGGTGGCCATCTTGGTCAGGTGTTCTATAGAGGATCTGATGTCATAGACCTGCATAGCTCTAGAATGATAACGGTGGCCATCTTGGTCAGGTGTTCTATAGAGGATCTGATGTCATAGACCTGCATAGCTCTAGAATGATGTTGGTAGCCATCTTGGTCAGGTGTTCTATAGAGGATCTGATGTCATCGACCTGCATAGCTCTAGAATGATAACGGTGGCCATCTTGGTCAGGTGTTCTATAGAGGATCTGATGTCATAGACCTGCATAGCTCTAGAATGATGTTGGTAGCCATCTTGGTCAGGTGTTCTATAGAGGATCTGATGTCATAGACCTGCATAGCTCTAGAAGGATAACGGTGGCCATCTTGGTCAGGTGTTCTATAGAGGATCTGATGTCATAGACCTGCATAGCTCTAGAATGATAACGGTGGCCATCTTGGTCAGGTGTTCTATAGAGGATCTGATGTCATAGACCTGCATAGCTCTAGAATGATAACGGTGGCCATCTTGGTCAGGTGTTCAATAGAGGATCTGATGTCATAGACCTGCATAGCTCTAGAATGATTACGGTGGCCATCTTGGTCAGGTGTTCTATATGTCATTCTATGAGTTTGATCTCTCATTCCCCGTTTCCTGATGTGTGTTTCTGCAGGATTTTGGCGTGACGTGTGTGTTCACCTTCATGTGGTTGGTCAGTTCAGCTGCGTGGGCTAAGGGCCTGTCGGATGTCAAGGCGTCCACGGACCCTGAGAAGGTGGTCGATCTGATCTCAGCCTGCGACGAGGAAGGGAACCTCTGTCGTGAAGTTCACGACCCCGTCATGTCTGGACTCAACACCTCCGTCGTGAGTGTCTGCTTTTGGTTTTACTATAACAGTTTATTGTGTCTCTGCTGTGTTCGGTTGCATTACAATAATATTGTCTATTTATTAATAGTTCCAGGGGTCGATCACTCTGTCATAGCAATACGTTTCCATGGGCATTCATTGTAACAGAGATCTTACATTCATTGTAACAGAGATCTTACATTCATTGTAACAGAGATCTTACATTACATTCATTGTAACAGAGATCTTACATTCATTGTAACAGAGATCTTACATTACATTCATTGTAACAGAGATCTTACATTCATTGTAACAGAGATCTTACATTCATTGTAACAGAGATCTTACATTACATTCATTGTAACAGAGATCTTACATTCATTGTAACAGAGATCTTATATTACATTCATTGTAACAGAGATCTTACATTCATTGTAACAGAGATCTTACATTACATTCATTGTAACAGAGATATTACATTACATTCATTGTAACAGAGATATTACATTACATTCATTGTAACAGAGATATTACATTACATTCATTGTAACAGAGATATTACATTACATTCATTGTAACAGAGATATTACATTACATTCATTGTAACAGAGATATTACATTACATTCATTGTAACAGAGATCTTACTTTACATTCATTGTAACAGAGATATTACATTACATTCATTGTAACAGAGATATTACATTACATTCATTGTAACAGAGATATTACATTACATTCATTGTAACAGAGATATTACATTACATTCATTGTAACAGAGATATTACATTACATTCATTGTAACAGAGATCTTACATTACATTCATTGTAACAGAGATATTACATTACATTCATTGTAACAGAGATATTACATTACATTCATTGTAACAGAGATATTACATTACATTCATTGTAACAGAGATATTACATTACATTCATTGTAACAGAGATATTACATTACATTCATTGTAACAGAGATCTTACATTACATTCATTGTAACAGAGATATTACATTACATTCATTGTAACAGAGATATTACATTACATTCATTGTAACAGAGATCTTACTTTACATTCATTGTAACAGAGATCTTACATTCATTGTAACAGAGATCTTACATTACATTCATTGTAACAGAGATCTTACATTCATTGTAACAGAGATCTTACATTACATTCATTGTAACAGAGATATTACATTACATTCATTGTAACAGAGATATTACATTACATTCATTGTAACAGAGATATTACATTACATTCATTGTAACAGAGATCTTACATTACATTCATTGTAACAGAGATATTACATTACATTCATTGTAACAGAGATATTACATTACATTCATTGTAACAGAGATATTACAT